>NW_027140812.1:0-163429 GCF_036365525.1 Heterodontus francisci | reverse complement strand
TGAAATTTCCAGCTTTGTTGCTGCATCGAGCAGTGAAAACTGATTCATTGACCTGGGCAGTGCTTTGTCACAGTAAAATGTTAGAAAACACAATTATTAATAATGAATTGGGAAATTGAGACAGAAAGTGAATATGGTCAACACTGGATCTACTGGAAGTACAGAGTGAGGAATCAGTGCCGGTGGGGGAATGAGAAAGGGTTTTACAGAGATGGAATCTCATGGGTTAAACGGGAATTTGTCTCCAGACTGTTGATCGGGAATGTTTCGGGCAGCGGGATGTGCAGATGGTTTCTTGCTGTGGGTTCAGAAAGCCGACAGGGACTGGTACAAAATGGGACAATTCTGAGAGCTGCTGCGGTGAGTTTGAGGGTTGGGATTTAGTTGGAAGACGCAGCTGGAGGTGGAACCAGTGAATGTGTTTGGGAAGGAGAGAAGGAAAAGGATATGTTGGTACTGAAGGGGAGGCTGGAGCAGATGGTTTGGGAAAGTGGATAAACTGACACAATGCCTGAGGAGACAGAGGGTTCAATACAGTGAGAGGAGATGCTGAGATTCACAGGGTAAGACTGCAGCAGAGTGTTAGAGGAAATCTAATCTATAGATCCCAGTAACACAACTTAATTAATACATTCAAACAAAAATATCTGTGGTTATTGGTATTGGAGAACTGTTCATCTGTTAAACAATATAGTCAATGTATTTAGTATTTACAGGCAATTAAATATAAATTTAAATACATTACGATGACAGCCTCACTTGTTATTGAATTCAGCAGTCACAGAGATTTTAAAGTGCAGTATTTAAATAATGCATTAGCATCAGTGAAGAACTGATGTTATTATGTTTATTTAGTCAGTAACTAAGCAATAATAAAAGCAAAATACTGCGGATACTGGAAATCTGAAATAAAAACAAGAAATGCTGGAATCACTCAGCAGGTCTGGCAGCATCTGTGGAAAGAGAAGCAGAGTTAACGTTTCGGGTCAGTGACCCTTCTTCATTAGTAACTAAGCAATGCTTCGTTATGCTCCATCCATCAATATTGGTGACCACGCTCTGGAAGTGGTTCAAGAGTTCACCTACCTAGGCTCAACTATCACCAGTAACCTGTCTCTCGATGCAGAAATCAACAAGCGCATGGGAAATACCGAATGTTTCAAGCCTGTATCCTCAGTACCTTGCTCAACAGCAGCGAGGCCTGGACAACGTATGTCAGCCAAGAGCAACGTCTCAATTCATTCCATCTTCGTTGCCTCCGGAGAATCTTTGGCATCAGGTGGCAGGACTGTATCTCCAACTCAGAAGTCCTTGAGGCGGCCAACATCCCCAGCATATACATCCTACTGAGCCAGCGGCGCTTGACATGGCTTAGCCATGTGAGCCACATAGAAGATGGCAGAATCCCCAAGGAGGCATTCTACAGCGAGCTCATCACTGGTATCAGACCCGCCGGCCGTCCGTCTCTCCGTTTTAAAGACATCTGCAAAAGCAACATGAAGTCCTGTGACATTGATCACAAGTCGTGGGAGTCAGTTGCCAGTGATCTCCAGAGCTGGCGGGCAACCATAAAGGCGGGGCTAAAGAGCGGCGAGTCGAAGAGACTTAACAGTTGGCAGGAAAAAAGACAGAAGCGCATTGGGAGAGCCAACTGTGTAACAGCCCCAAAAACAGCGGGAGAGGAGTGGACTTATAAAGCAGCAAAACCTGGTGAATTAGAGAGGGGCAGTGGGAGAGGAGTTTATATTCATTCATGGGATGTGGGCGTCGCAGGCCAGGCCAGCATTTATTGCCCATCCCTAATTGCCCTTCAGAAGATGGTGGTGAGCTTCCTTCTTGAACCGCAGCAGTCCATTTGGGGTAGGTACACCCACAGTGCTGTTAGGAAGGGTGTTCCAGAATTTTGACCCAGTGGCAGTGAAGGAATGGCGATATAGTTCCAAGTCAGGATGGTGCATGACTTGGAGGGGAACTTGCAGGTGGTGGTGTTCCCATGTATTTGCTGCCCTTTTCCTTCTAGTTGGTAGAGGTCGTGGGTTTGGAAGGTGCTGTCTAAGGAGCCTTGGCGCATTGCTGCAGTGCATCTTGTAGATGGTACACACTGCTGTCACTGTGTGTCGGTGATGGAGGGAGTGAATGTTTGTAGATGGGGTGGCAATCAAGCGGGCTGCTTTGTCTTGGATGTTGTCGAGCTTCTTGAGTGTTGTTGGAGCTGCACCCATCCAGGAAAGTGGAGAGTATTCCATCATACTCCTGACTTGTGCCTTGTAGATTGTGGACAGGCTTTGGGGAGACAGGAGGTGAGTTACTCACCTCAGGATTCCTAGCCTCTGACCTGCTCTTGTAGCCACAGTGTTTATATGGCTACTCAAGTTCAGTTTGTGGTCAATGGTAACCCCTAGCATGTTGATAGTGGGGAATTCAGCGATGGTCATGCTGTTGAATTTCAAGGGGACATGGTTAGATTCTCTCTTTTTGGAGATTATCATTGCCTGGCACTTGTGTGGTGCGAATGTTACTTGCCACTTATCAGCCCAAGCCTGGATATTGTCCCGGTCTTGCTGCAATTCAACACGGACTGCTTCAGTATCTGAGGAGTCACGAATGGTGCTGATTTAAAAAGAACCAAAAGCTGGTCAATAAGAGAGGAGCAGCGGGAGAAGAGTAGATTAAAAAAAAGCACCAAAACATCACAGAATAACAGAATTGTTACAGCGCAGAAGGTGGCCATTCGGCCCATCATGTTTGCACTGGCTCTCTGAAAGAGACATTCCCTCAGGTCCATTCCCCTTCCTTCTTCCCATAACCCTGCACATTCTTCCTTTTCACATAACTATCTAATTCCCTTTTGAATGCTTCAATTGAAGCTGCCTCCACCAGGTTCCCAGGCAGCACATTCCAGACCTTAACCACTTGCTGCGTGAAAAAGTTTTTCCTCATGTCACTTTTGCTTCTGTTGCCAAATACTTTAAATCTGTGCCCTCTAATTCTTGATCCTTTCACGTGTGGGACAGTTTCTCTCTATCGACTCTGTCCAGACACCTCATGATTTTGAATACCTCTATCAAATCACCTCTTAGCCTTCTGTTCCTCAAATAAAATTGTCCTAACTTAGAATTAGAATTAGAACATTAAAGCGCTGTACAGGCCCTTCGGCCCTCGATGTTGCGCCGACCTGTGAAACCATCTGACCTACACTATTCCATTTTCATCCATATGTCTATCCAACGACCACTTAAATGCCCTTAAAGTTGGCGAGTCTACTACTGCTGCAGGCAGGGCGTACCACACCCCTACTACTCTCTGAGTAAAGAAACTAACTCTGACATCTGTCCTATATCTATCACCCCTCAACTTAAAGCTATGTCCCCTCATGTTTGCCATCACCATCCGAGGAAAAAGACTCTCACTATCCACCCTATCTAACCCTCTGATTATCTTATATGTCTCTATTAAGTCACCTCTCCTCCTCCTTCTCTCCAACGAAAACAACCTCAAGTCCCTCAGCCTTTCCTCGTAAGACCTTCCTTCCATACCAGGCAACATCCTAGTAAATCTCCTCTGCACCCTTTCCATAGCTTCCACATCCTTCCTATAATGCGGTGACCAGAACTGCACGCAATACTCCAGGTGCAGTCTCACCAGAGTTTTGTACAGCTGCAGCATGACCTCGTGGCTCCGAAACTCGATCCCCCTACTAATAAAAGCTAACACACCATATGCCTTCTTAACAGCCCTATTAACCTGGGTGGCAACAGTCAGAGATTTATGCACCTGGACACCAAGATCTCTCTGTTCATCTACACTACCAAGAATCTTCCCATTAGCCCAGTACTCTGCATTCCTGTTACTCCTTCTAAAGTGAATCACCTCGCACTCTTCCGCATTAAACTCCATTTGCCATCTCTCAGCCCAGCTCTGCAGCCTATCTATGTCTGTCTGAACCCTACAACATCCTTTGGCACTATCCACAACTCCACCGACCTTAGTGTCATCCGCAAATTTACTAACCCACCCTTCTACACCCTCTTCCAGGTCATTTATAAAAATGACAAACAGCAGTGGCCCCAAAACAGAACCTTGCGGTACACCACTGGTAACTAAACTCCAGGATGAACATTTGCCATCAACCACCACCCTCTGTCTTCTTTCAGCTAGCCAATTTCTGATCCAAAGCTCTAAATCGCCTTCAACCCCATACTTCCGTATTTTCGGCAATCGCCTACCGTGGGGAACCTTATCAAACGCCTTACTGAAATCCATATACACCACATCCACGGCTTTACCCTCATCCACCTGTTTGGTCACCTTCTCGAAAAACTCAATAAGGTTTGTGAGGCACGACCTACCCTTCACAAAACCGTGCTGACTATCGCTAATGAACTTATTCTTTTCAAGATGATTATAAATCCTGTCTCTTATAACCTTTTCCAACATTTTACCCACAACCGAAATAAGGCTCACAGGTCTATAATTACCAGGGCTGTCTCTACTCCCCTTCTTGAACAAGGAGACAACATTTGCTATCCTCCAGTCTTCCGGCACTATTCCTGTCGACAATAACGACATAAAGATCAAGGACAAAGGCTCTGCAATCTCCTCCCTAGCTTCCCAGAGAATCCTAGGATAAATCCCATCTGGCCCAGGGGACTTATCTATTTTCACACTTTCCAAAATTGATAACACCTCCTCCTTGTGAACCTCAATCCCATCTAGCCTAGTAGTCTGAATCTCAGTATTCTCCTCGACAACATTTTCTTTCTTTACTGTAAATACTGACGCAAAATATTCATTTAACACTTCCCCTATCTCCTCTGATTCCACACACAACTTCCCACTACTATCCTTGATTGGATCTAATCTAACTCTCGTCATTCTTCTCCGATCTATATTCGTAACTGAAATTCTTCACCTCTGGAACCATTCTCACGAATCTCTTTTCTACTCTCTCCAATACCCTCATGTCTTTCCGAAAGTGTGGCACACTGAAATAGACCCAATACTCCACCTGAGGAGGAACTAGTGTCTTGTACAAGTTCAACATAACTTCCATGCTCTTGTACTCTATGCCCCTATTAATAAATTCCAGGATATTATATGCTTTATTAACTGCTCTCTCAGCCCATCCTGCCACCTTCACTGACGTATGCACAATTACACCCAGGTACCTCTGCTCCTGCACCCCTTTAGAATTGTGCCCTTTATTTTATATTGTCTCTCTATGTTCTCCCTACCAAAATGAATTACGTTACATTTCTTGGCATTGAACTTCATGTGCCACCTGTCTGCCCATTCCACCAACTTGTCTATGTCCTTTTGAAATTCTACAATCTCTTCCTCACAATTCACAATGACTCCAAGTTTCGTATCATCTGCAAACGTTGCAATTGTGCCCTGTACACCAAGGTGTAGTTTATTAATATGTATCAGGAAAAGCAAGAGTCCCATCACGGATCTTTGTTTCCTTCCTATCAAGACAATTCCGTATCCATGTTGCGAACATCCCTTTTATTTCATGAGCTACAAGTTTTCTCACAAGTTTGTTGTGTAGCACTGTATCAAGCGCCTTTTGAATGTCCATGTACACCACATCAACAGCATTGCCTTCATCAACCCTCTCTGTTGCCTCCTCACAAAATTCCAGCAAGTTGGTTCAGCATGATTTTCCATAGGAACTCCATGCTGGATTTCCATAATTAACCCACATTTATCCACGTGACTATTGATTTTGTCCCGAATTATTTTTTCTCGATGTTTTCCGACCACTGAAGTTAAAATGACTGTCCTATAGTTGCTGGGTTTTTCTCTAGTCCCTTTTGTGAACAAGGGTGTAACCTTTACAACTCTCCAGTCCTCTGGGGACAGCCCTGATTCTAAGGAAGATTGCCTGAGTTGCATCTTCTTCCTTGGGAAAGACAGATGCAAAGCATTCATTTAATACCTCAGCTATGCCCTCTGCCTCTATGTGTAAATCCCCTTTCTAGCCTCTAATCGGCCCCACCCCTCCTCTTACCACCCTTTTACTACTTACATGCCGAAAGAAAACTTCGGAATTTCATAGAATCGTAGAATGTTTAAGACAGAGAAAGAGACCACTTGACCCATCGTGTCTGTGCCGGCTGAAAAACTATGCATCTATTCGAATCCCACCTTCCAGCATTTGCTCCATAGCCCTGCAGATTGCGGAACTCGAGGTGCATATGCAGACTCACTTTGAAAGAATTGAAGGTCTCTACTTCAACTACCCTTTCAGGCAGTGAGTTCCAGACTATCACCACCCTCTGGGTGAAAATGTTTTTCCTCATATCCCCTCTAATTCTTCTATAAATCAGTTTAAATCTATGCCCCCTCGTCACTGACCTCTCTGCTAAGGTGAAAAGACCCTTCACCTCCATTCTATCCAGGCCCCTCATATTTTTGTCCAGTTCAATCAGATCTCCACTCAGCCGTCTCTGTTCCACGGATAACAATCCCAGCCTATCCAATCTTTCATCTCAACTGCATTTGTCCACTCCTGGCAACATGCTCGTAAATCTCCTCTGTACCTTCTCTTGTGCAATTACATCCTTTCTGCAATGAGTGACCATAACTGCACACAGTACTCAATTTGTGGCCTGACCAATGAGTTAAACAGCGCCAGCATAACCTCCCAGCTCTTGTCTTCTATACCTCGGTTAATAAAGGAAAGGATTCCATATGCCTCCTTAACCACCTTATCGACCTGTTCTGTTGTCTTCAGGGATTTGTGGGCATTCAGTCCAAGATCCCTCACTTGCTCTACACTTCTCAGTATTTTCCCATTAATCAAATACTCCTTTGCCTTTTTTGACACCCCTAAATGCATCACCTCACACTTCTGCAGACTGAATTCCATTTACCACTTTTCTGCCCATTGGAACAGACCATCAATATCTTCCTGCAGCCAACAGCTATCCTCCTCGCTCTCTACCACACAGCCAATCTTTCTGTCGTCCGCAAATTTCTTGATCATGCCCCCTACATTTATGACCAACTCGTTAATATACACCACAAAAAGCAAGCGACCCAGTACTGAGCCCTGTGGAACGCCACTGGAAGCAGCTCTCCAGTCACTGAAATAGCCGTCAACAATTACCCTTTGTTTCCTGTCACTGAGCCAATTTGCTGCATTTCTATGGATTCACGGGATTTTATTTTTTAACCAGTCTGCCATATAGTATCTTGTCAAAAGCCTTGCTAAAATTCATATAGACCACATCAACTGAACTACCCTCATCTGTCTTCCCTGTTAATCCTTCAAAAAATTCGATCACGTTGGTCAGACGAGATCATCCCTGAACAAATCCATGCTGACTCTCCTTGATTAACCCATGTCTTTCTAACTGACAGTTTATCCTGTCTCTCAGAGGAGATTCAAATAATTTTTCCATTGTTGAGGTTAGACTGACCGGCCTGTAATTATTTGGCTTTGGTGCTTTGGATACCTGGAGAGGAGCAGCGAGAGAGGAGCGGATTTAAAAAGCACCAAAGACTGGAGACCTGGAGAGAGGGAGAGTGGAATTGCAGATTTAAAAAGCACCAAATCCTCATGAACGGATGAAGCTAGCTGTTTGACACTGCTGCTATGCAGCAACAACACGCGTAGTGTTCTCAACCAACAGGATGATTCCGTCAAGCCAAAAAAACGCCCTGCCTATCACACAATTGAATAATGTGAAATATGGATGTCAATGCCAGTATGATGCGAGGTAAACAGGCCTTACATCCCAAAGACTGGTGGATCATATCAAAGAACACATCTCTTCCGATGTTCGCAAAGGGCAAAGTACAGGCTGTACCCAACCCACTGCAATTCTGCAATTGGACAACATTTGCTAAATAATCCTCAGTGTGCCAAGAATTACGCTGACAATCAATTTAAGATTGTCAGTGGAGTTCGCAGTGTGGTGCTTTTGTGTGGACTGGAAGCTACATATATTAACACACAGGACCCTGTTCAAAACACATTACAATTGTTTCAGTGAAACAAATAAGTGGCAGCCATTCGCTGGTTCATTCCTTAGGGCAATGCCTCCAACAATCAGAGACAACCTGCCTGATTTCAATTTCAAAAAAGGTTGGGAGTTAACTATCAGTCAGAACAAGCTAATTCATTCTCCATGGCAACGCCTCTACCAGTTGGAGTGCACTTTCTCACAAATCAGCATTCTCTTTTCATACGGTATAAATTAGTAGCTTTCCCTTGCATCTGTATTCATGTGATTTGTCCAAATGAGTGCAAGATAAAGGCTTCAACAAAATGCGTCTATTTTCAGGAAAACTCAAATGATAGAGTCGTTATAATGGGGACCTTGAATTATCTGAATATAGACTGGGATGCTTGTCATGTAAAGGTTACAGAGGAACTGTTCATAGACAGTGATTAGGAAAAAGAATTCTGCAGCATTATGTTTCTGAAAGGAAGCTCTGCTCGACCTGGTTCATGGGAATGAGGTGGGACAAGTTGATCAAGTGACAGTCGGAGCATATTTAGAGGACAGTGATCATCGTATCATAAGGTTTAGGTTGGCTCTGGGAAACGACAAAGAGCAATCCAGAGTCTTCTTCTTTGGCCTCCTAGTCTCTAGAGACAATGGGTAAGCGCCTGGAGGTGGTCAGTGGTTTGTGAAGCAGCGACTGGAGTGGCTATAAAGGCCAATTCTAGAGTGACAGACTCTTCCACAGGTGCTGCAGATAAAATTCGTTGTTGGGACTGTTACACAGTTGGCTCTCCCCTGGCGGTTCTGTCTTTTGTCCTGCCAACAGCTAAGTCTCTTCGACTCAGCAATCTTTAGCCCCGCCTTTATGGCTGCCCGCCAGCTCTGGCGATCACTGGCAACTGACTACCAAGAATTGTGATCAATGTCAGAGGACTTCATGTCGCATTTGCAGATGTCTTTAAAGCGGAGACATGGACGGCCGCTGGGTCAGATACCAGTGACGAGCTCGCTGTACAATGTGTCCTTGGGGATCTTGCCATCTTCCATGCGGCTTACATGGCCAACCCATCTCAAGTGCCACTGGCTCAGTAGGGTGTATATACTGGGGATGTTAGCCACCTCGAGGACTTCTGCGTTGGAGATATGGTCCTGCCACCTGATGCCAAGGATACTCCGGAGGCAGCAAAGATGGAATGAATTGAGATGTCGCTCTAGGCTGACATACATTGTCCAGGCCTCGCTGCCGTAGAGCAAGGTACTGAGGACATAGGCTTGAAACACTTGGAAATTTATGATCCCTGCCAGTGTGCCATTTTCCCACACTCTCTTGGCCAGTTTCGACATAGAAGCAGATGTCTTTTCCATCTGCTTGTTGATTTCTGCATCGAGAGACAGGTTACTGGTGATAGTTGAGCCTAGGTAGGTGAACTCTTGAACCACCTCCAGAGTGTGGTCGCCGATATTGATGGATGGAGCATTTCTGATGTCCTGGTCCACGATGTTTATTTTCTTGAGGCTGATGGTTAGGCCAAATTCGTTGCAGGCAGCTGCAATCCTGTCGATGAGTCTCTGCAGACACTCTTCAGTGTGATATGTTAAAGCAGCACCGCCAGCAAAGAGGAGTTCCCTGATGACGACCTTCCATACTTTGGTCTTCGCTCTCAGACGGGCAAGGTTGAACAACCTGCCATCTGATCTTGTGTGGAGGAAAATTCCTTCTTATGAAGACTTGAACGCATGTGAGAGCAGCAGGGCAAAGAAGATCCCAAACAGTGTGGGTGCGAGAGCACAGCCCTGTTTCACGCCACTCAGTATAGGAAAGGGGTCTGATGTGGTGCCGCTGTGCTGAATTGTGCCTTTCATATTGTCATGGAATGAGGTGATGATACTTAGTAGCTTTGGTGGACATCCGATCTTTGTTAGTAGTTTGAAGAGACCACGTCTGCTGATGAGGTCAAAGGCTTTGGTGAGATCTATGAAAGCAACATAGAGGGGCATCTGTTGTTCATAGCATTTCTCCTGTAGCTGACGATGGGAGAACAGCATGTCAATGGTGGATCTCTCTGCTCGAAAGACACACTGTGCCTCAGGGTAGACATGCTCAGCCAGCTTTTGGAGCCTGTTGAAAACGACTCGACCAAAGACTTTCCCCACTATGCTGAGCAGGGAAATTGTTGTTGCAGTCACCACGGTCACCCTGTTCTTATAGAAGGTGATGATATTGGCATCGCGCATGTCCTGTGGTACTGCTCCCTCATCCCAGCACAGGCAAAGCAGTTCATGGAGTTCTGAGAGTCTAGCAGGCTTGGGACTCTTGATTATTTCAGGGGTAATGCTATCCTTCCCAGTAGCTTTTCCACTGGCTAGATGATCAATGGCATCACTGAGTTCCGATTTTGTTGGGTGTTTGTCCAGTTCATCCATGACTGGCAGAGACTGGGCTACATTGAGGGCGGTCTCAGTGGCAACATTGTCCCTGGAGTACAGTTCGAGGTAGTGCTCCACCCAGCGGTCCATTTGCTTGCGTTGGTCAGTGATCGTGTCCCCTGATTTAGATTTGAGGGGCGATCTTCCTGATGGTTGGCCCAAAAGTTCAATTAATGCCATCATACATTCCTGTGATGTTTCCAGTCTCGGAGACCACCTGAATACGACTGTATAGATGTTGTCAGTAGTCATTTGTGCAGCACCTGGCTGTTCTTTGTGCAGTACTTTTTTTTTTTAGAATATTACAGCGCAGTACAGGCCCTTCGGCCCTCGATGTTGCGCCGAGCTGTGAAACCATCTGACCTACACTATTCCATTTTCATCCATGTGTCTATCCAATGTCCACTTAAATGCCCTTAAAGTTGGCGAATCTACTACTGCTGCAGGCAGGGCATTCCACGCCCTTACTACTCTCTGAGTAAAGAAACTACCTCTCACATCTGTCCTATATCTATCACCCCTCAACTTGAAGCTATGTCCCCTCGTGCTTGCCATCACCATCCGAGGAAAAAGACGCTCACTATCCACCCTATCTAACCCTCTGATTATCTTATATGTCTCTATTAAGTCACCTCTCCTCCTCCTTCTCTCCAACGATAACAACCTCAAGTCCCTCAGCCTTTCCTCGTAAGACCTTCCCTCCATACCAGGCAACATCCTAGTAAATCTCCTCTGCACCCTTTCCATAGCTTCCACATCCTTTCTATAATGCGGTGACCAGAACTGCACGCAATACTCCAGGTGCGGTCTCACCAGAGTCTTGTACAGCTGCAGCATGACCTCGTGGCTCCGAAACTCGACCCCCCTACTAATAAAAGCTAACACACCATATGCCTTCTTGACAGCCCTATTAAACTGGTTAGCAACCTTCAGGGATTTATGCACCTGGACACCAAGATCTCTCTGCTCATCTACACTAACAAGAATCTTCCCATTAGCCCAGTACTCTGCATTCCTTTTACTCCTTCCAAAGTGAATCACCTTACACTTCTCCGCATTAAACTCCATTTGCCATCTCTCAGCCCAGCTCTGCAGCCTATCTATGTCTCTCTGTACCCTACAACATCCTTCGGCACTATCCACAACTCCACCGACCTTAGTGTCATCTGCAAATTTACTAACCCACCCTTCTACACCCTCTTCCAGGTCATTTATAAAAATGACAAACAGCAATGGCCCCAAAACAGATCCTTGCGGTACACCACTAGTAACTAAACTCCAGGATGAACATTTGCCATCAACCACCACCCTCTGTCTTCTTTCAGCTAGCCAATTTCTGATCCAAAGCTCTAAATCACCTTCAACCCCATACTTCCGTATTTTCTGCAATAGCCTACCGTGGGGAACCTTATCAAACGCCTTACTGAAATCCATATACACCACATCCACTGCTTTACCCTCATCCACCTGTTTGGTCACCTTCTCGAAAAACTCAATAAGGTTTGTGAGGCACGACCTACCCGTCACAAAACCGTGCTGACTATCTCTAATGTACTTATTCTTTTCAAGATGATTATAAATCCTGTCTCTTATAACCTTTTCCAACATTTTACCCACAACCGAAGTAAGGCTCACAGGTCTATAATTACCAGGGCTGTCTCTACTCCCCTTCTTGAACAAGGGGACAACACTTGCAATCCTCCAGTCTTCCAGCACTATTCCTGTCGACAATGACGACATAAAGATCAAGGACAAAGGCTCTGCAATCTCCTCCCTAGCTTCCCAGAGAATCCTAGGATAAATCCCATCTGGCCCAGGGGACTTATCTATTTTCACACCTTCCAAAATTGCTAACACCTCCTCCTATTGAACCTCAATCCCATCTAGCCTCGTAGCCTGAATCTCAGTATTCTCAACAACATTTTCTTTCTCTACTGTAAATACTGACGCAAAATATTCATTTAACACAGTCCCCTATCTCCTCTGATTCCACACACAACTTCCCACTACTATCCTTGATTGGCCCTAATCTAACTCTAGTCATTCTTTTATTCCTGATATACCTATAGAAAGCCTTAGGGTTTTCCCTGATCCGATCCACCAATGACTTCTCGTGTCCTCTCCTTGCTCTTCTTAGCTCTCCCTTTAGATCCTTCCTGGCTAGCTTGTAGCTCTCAAGCGCCCTAACTGAGCCTTCACGTCTCATCCTAACATCAGCCTTCTTCTTCCTCTTGACAAGCGCTTCAACTTCTTTAGTAAACCACGGCTCCCTCGCACGACAACTTCCTCCCTGCCTGACAGGTACATACTTATCAAGGACACACAGTAGCTGCTCCTTGAATAAGCTCCACATTTCGATTGTTCCCATCCCCTGCAGTTTCCTTCCACATCCTACGCATCCTAAATCTTGCCTAATCGCATCATAATTTCCTTTCCCCCAGTTATAATTCTTGCCCTTTAAGTGCGACGGATGTTAACTCACTGGGGGCTTTCTTGTAGTTAAACAGTGCAACGCGTTTAGCGGCAATGACAGTTTCCAGCTCTTCAAAGTGAGATTGAAACCAGTCTGCATTCTGCTTCTCACGTTTGCCATAGGTGGTCATTGCTGAGTTGTAGATGGCGTCTCTGATGTGGGCCCACTTGGTCTCTGCATCACCTGTAGGAATGTATTGAAGGGCTTTTTCAAGTGAATTTAGAAACTTATGCAACAGGTGTTGATAAGAAATTCTGTTAGTTTTGATGCGTGGGCGGCTCTGCTGCTTGGAGTGATGCAGCTTCTTTGTTTTGACTGTAACCTTGCTGCACACCAGGGAGTGCTCAGTGTCGCAGTCCGCACTGTGGAAGCTGCGTGTGATTTGGACACTGTTTAAAGAGACTCGCCTTGTGATGATGAGGTCCAGCTGGTGCCAATGACGTGAGCTTGCGTGCCACCGTGAAACCTGGTGACAGGGTTTAGTATGAAAGAACGAGTTGGTAATGCAGAGATTGTGATCGGTACACAACTCCAGCAGCCTCTGTTCATTCTCATGCATCCTTCCAATGCCATATGCAATCTTCCTCTTATAATCGAGAGTCAAAACAGTTAATTGGGAAAAGACAATCTAAATGAGGTAAGAATGGATCTGGGTGGAATAAATTTGAATCAACATTTGGCAGGAAAAAACAATAGCTGAACAATGGCTTACTTTCAAATGAATATACGAACATATGAATTAGGAGCTGGGGTAGACCACTTCCTCGTTCAAGCCTGCTCTGCCATTCAATAAGTTCATGGCTGAACTGATTACTAAACATTTCCATCTACACCTGATAACCTTCCACACCCTTACTTATCAAGAATCTATCTACCTCTGCCTTAAAAATATTCAATGACTCTGCTCACAACATTTTGAGCAAGAGAATTCCAAAGACTCACAACGCTCTGAGAGGAAAAATATCTCATCTCTGTCTTAGATGCGAAACCCATTATTTTTAAACAGTGACCCCTAGTTCTAGATATGCCACAAGGGGAAACATCCTTTCAACATCAACCCTGTCAAGGCCCCTCAGGATCTTATATGTTTCAATCCGATCGCATCTTACTCTTATCCATTCCAGTGGATACAAGCCTAGCCTGACCAGCTTTTCCTCATAAGTCAGCCCGCCCATTCCAGGTATTAGTCAAATTAACCTTCTCTGTACTGCTTCCAACGAATTTACATCCTTCCTTAAATCAGGAGACCAGCGCTGCACACAGTACTCCAGATGTGTTCTCATCAATGCCCTGTGTAGCTGAAGCATAACCTCCCTACTTTTTCGTTCAATTCCCCTCACAATAAACGATAACATTCTATTAGCTTTCCTAATTACTGCATACTAACCTCTGCGATTCATGCACTAGGAAACCCAGATTCCTCTGCATCTCAGAGATCTGAAATCTCTCACCATTTCGATATTTTATTTTTTATTTAGAGATACAGCACTGAAACAGGCCCTTGGGCCCACCGAGTCTGTGCCGACCATCAACCACCCATTTATACTAATCCTGCATTAAAACCATATTCCTACCACATCCCCACCTTCCCTCAATTCCCCGACCACCTACTTATACCAGGGGCAATTTCTCATGGCCAATTTACCGATCAATCTTCAAGTCTTTGGCTGTGGGAGGAGACTGGAGCACCCAGGGGAAACCCGCGTGGTCACAGGGAGAACTTGCAAACTCCACACAGGCAGTAACCAGAATTGAACCTGGGTCGCTGGAGCTGTGAGGCTGCGGTGCTAACCACTGCGCCACCGTGCTGCCCTGTTTATTGTCCATAGTTCCTTTTGTGAAGCAGCTTGAAACCTTTGTGAAAGACATGATATAAAAGAAAAGACTTATGCTTATTTTTTATTATTCCTGCCAAAGTGGACAATTTCCCATTGTCCCACTTAATACTCCATGTGCCAGGTGTTGCCCACTCACTTAACCAATCTATATCCATTTGTAAACTCCTTGTGTCCGCTTCACAAGTTACTTTCCGACCTATCTTTGTGTCATCAGCAAATTTAGCAACCATACCTTCGGGCCCTTCATCCAAGTCATTTATATAAATTGTAAAACGTTGAGGCCCCAGCACTGATCCCTGTGACACACCACTCGTTAAATCTTTCCAACCAGAGTATGACCCATTTATGCCTACTCTCTGTTTTCTGTCAGCTAAGCAATCTTCTGTCCATGCCAATATGATACCCCCACACCATGAACTTTTATTTTCTGCAATAGCCTTTAATGTGGCAACTTATCAAATGCCTTCTGTAAATCCAAATACAATATATTGACCGGTTCCCCTTTATCCATAGCACATGTAACTCTGTCAAAGAACTCCATTAAATTGGTTAAACATGATTTCCCTTACACTAAACCATGTTGATTTTGCCTGATTACCTTGATTTTTTTCTAAATTCCCTGCTTTTAATAATAGTTCAGTTCATCTGCCATCTCCTTATTATCCATTATTCATTCTCCAGACTCACATTTTACCAAACCAACGCTTACTTTGTTACCTCTTTTCTTTAAATATCTATAGAAACTCTTACTATCTGGCTTTTTTTTACTTCTAGCTAGTTTGCTCTCGTCCTGTAATTTTACACTCCTTATCAATCTTTCCGGCATTCTTTGATGTTTATTATATTCTGACCAATCTTCTAACCTGCCTCCCATCGTTGCACAATTATAGGCTTTTTAAAAAAGTTTTATACTAACTTTAACTGTTTTAGTTAACCACGGATGGTGGGTCCCACCTTTGGAATTTTTCCTTCTCGTTGAAATATATCTATTCTGTGTGTATTATGAAATATCCCCTTAAATGTCTGCCACTGCATCTCTATTGGCCTATCCTTTAACCTGATTTGCCAGTTCACTTTATCTAGCTCTCTTTTCATGACCTTATAATTGTCCATTTTTAAATTTAAAATACTAGTCTTGGACCCACTCTTCTCACCATAAAACTGAGTGTAAAATTCAATCATATTATGATCGCTGCTATCTAGGGGTGCCTTAACTATGAGGTCATTAATTCAACCTCCCAAAGATGAGACAGTTCAGGCACGGTAAAGCTATATTCCCTCGAAGGGGAAAGATCCGGCAAACAAATCCAGGACCCCGTAAATGACAAAGGAGAAAAGAATGAAGATGAAGAATAAAGAAGTGACCTGATGACGGACTTCAGGTACATAGTACAATGGAGAACATGGCTGATTATATCAAGTGCAGAGTAGAAGTGAAAAAGCATTTCAGAGAAGCGAAGAGAGAGTATGAAAAGAGTCTGGCAGCTAACATAAAAGGGAATCCCAAAGTCTTCTATAGGAATATAAATAGCAAAAGGGTGGTAAAAGGTGATTAAAGTTGATTCGGGACCAAAATAGGGATGTACACATGGCGGCATGGGGAAAAGATGAGGTATTAAATGAATACTTTGTACTGCCTTTTCAAAGCAAAAAAATGCTACCCAAATCACAGTGAAAGTGGGGGTAATTAATACACTTGAAAAATCGGCAAATTGAGAAGGAAGAGGTACTAGAAAGATTGTCAATACATAAAGTTGATAACGCAGCAGGCCGGATGAGATGCATCCAAGGATACTGACGGAAATGAGAGTGGAAATTGTGAAGGCATTGATCATAAATTTTCAGTCTTCCTTGCACTCAGGGTTGGTAGTAGAGGACTGGAGAATTGAAAATATTACACCCTGGATCAGAAAAGTATTTAAAGATATGCCTGCAGCTATGCAGATATGGAGTCTGTGCAGGAGGCAGTGTGAAGATGTGTAGTCGAAGTAGCTGTGGGAGCCGATGGGCTTATATTGAATATTAGTGGACAAGCGATCACCAGTGCTGGAGAGAGAGAAGTCGAGGAAGGGAAGGAATATCTCGGAGATGGACCATGTGAAGGATAGAGAAAGGTGGAAATTGGAAGCAAAGTTGATGATGTTTGAAGTTTTCCAGTTCGGAACGGGAGCAGGAAACATCACTGATACATTCATCAATGTACTGGAAAAAGGGTTGGGGGAAGGAGGATGAGTAGTAATGGAACAAGGAATTTTCGACATACACCACAAAAAGACTGCCATAACAGGGACCCATTTGTGTATCCATGACAGCATCTTTCATTTGGTTATGTTGAAATTGTATAAGGCACTAGTTCGGCCTCAGTTGGAGTATTGTGTCGAGTTCTGGGCACCACATTTAAGGAAAGATGTCAAGGCATTGGAGAGAGTACAGAACAGATTCCCTAGAATGGTTCCAGGCTTGAGGGATTTCAGTTCTGAAGATAGATTGGAGAAATGAGAGTGTTTTCCATGGAGAACAGAAGGCGGAGAGGTGATTTGATGAGGTATTCAAAATCATGAGGGGTCCAGATAGAGTGGATAGAGAGAAACTGTTCCCACTCGTGAAAGTATAGAGAACGAAATGACAGATTTAAGCCAAAAGGAAAAGTACATGTTAGAGCTGGAGGGGAGAAAGAAGCAGATGGTTTGGCAAAGTGGATAAACTGATGCACTGGATGAGGAGACAGAGGATTCAATACAGTGAGAGGAGAGGATGAGATTCACAGGGAGAGACTGCAGCAGCGTGTTAGAGGAAATGTAATGGAGAGATCCCAGTAACACAACTCAATTAATGCATTGAAACATTAATCTCTGTCGTCATTGATGATAGAGAACAGTTCATTGGTTATAAAATATGTTCAATACATCTACTTTATACATTCAATTAAATTAAAATAGCAATGTATTCATCAAATCAGCCTCAGTCTTTATTGAATTTATCATTCACAGTGATCGTGAAGCACAGATTTAATGAACAAATCACCATTAGTGAATAACTGATTCTGTTCTGTTTATTTATTCAGTCAGTATGTAAAGAAAATGAACTTTCTCCAAAATGAAATGAGGGTCTGAGAGGGATAAACACAAAGGCAGCGATATCAACAATAGAACTCCCCCAATCTGACAACATCCTAATAACAACTTCAACTCACACTTTCTCTCACTAATTGTTCTGGACTTTCCAGAAGTTTATCCTCGTGAATTATTCACACCGCTACTTCTCTCTCTGTCTCTCTCTCTCTGTCTCTCCTTCTCTCTCTGTCCTTCTGTTTATCTCTTTCTGTTCCATTCTCCCTTCTCCTTCTTTCCTTTCTTCTCTCAGTCGCCATCTCCAGCACTCTGGATCACACCCCCTCTGCAAACTGTTCCTCAATGCTCCTTTCTTGCATCCTATTCAATCTTAAGATCCCACACCTGTAGTCTCTTCACCAGCCCCAAATTCAATAGGATTAACCGATCTTTGTTCTCTCAGCGAATCAAGGGATATGGTCAGCAGGCAGGAAATGGGAATTGAATCAGAAGATCAGCCAGCAACGTATTGAATGGCGGATCTGTTCTTGTGTTGAATGATTCTATTCTGAGAGTTAGTTTGTTCAATGATAAAGCCTCTGTGAATATACTTGATCTATTTACAGATTACCCAAGTCTCCACCTGTGCACCTGCACGTCATCTACAATACATGGAATAAACAGGATCGAAAGCTTCTTCCTGACAAACCTCACAGTCATTGAAATTCCTTCTCCTGGAATTATAAAGTACACCGTTAGAATGTGGGATTGTTTAATTAACAACACACCGACATCAGCGCTGCAGCTGATAATCTACAGATAAATGGAAAGACTCTGGATTCCAACTGATAGAATGTAAACCAATAAAACATCACATCAATACTTTCAGTTTTACAATGTAGTCCAGTGACAGTGAAGGGTCCGCAGTGAAGCAGAGAAAGAGATGTGAAAGAGCCAGCAGCAAACTCAGTTTAGTGGCGAGACCTCTGAAGCAGCGTCGGACACACACAATATGAAATAATATTTTATATCAGTGGTAACGAATAAATAGTTTGAAATCCTCGTTAAACTGAACCATGTCATTAGGGAGGGAGGACATTTCTCTGTCCCCTTGTAATACAGAATCCATGAGCTATCTCATTATCAGTCACTGAAAACGCATTCATTAAAATATTGCAGGACAGGTTAGACCCACAACATGAAACTATTCAAAGCTCCTGATAGTCTGATTCCTGCTCTGAGCCGAGACATCTGATTCGAATGCATTCATTACACAGAATAATCCAGTAACAATACCGGATTTGGATAAACGAAGGTCATGACAGAATTAATGTAGCTCCTACAAGACTGAAAGAGCTGCAAGTTAGGAGGTGCCATCAATCAACTGCTAGAACAGGAAGCTGTGTAAATCGCATAGTGAGAAATAATACCAAGTACAGAAGCACAGTTTACAACGATTTATACCATTCACAACTGATATACAGGCTTAGCAGGAACTCCAATTGCAGCAACTACTGGATAATAAATGGATAGGACCTGAGGCAATAATGGATATCCCATTTTTGTGAGAAGCAGAGACTTCTGTTCTCCGGGAAAGCAAAGCTCCAGCAGACACTCTGAGCTGATCCATTCCGATGGGTGCGGATTTATACAGGGGATAGGTCTCTACTGACACGGTTATACCCCTGATCATTGCTATTAGTTACATTCACCTGAACAAACACATTACATCAGCAGCATTGAATGCTTTGGAGGCGGTTCAGAGGAGGTTTATTAGATTGATACTGGAATGAGCTGGTTATCTTATGAGGAAAGTTTGGGCAGACTGGGCTTGTGTTCACTGGAGTTTTGAAGAGTGAGGGGAGACTTGATTGTCGTACATAAGATCCTCAATGTTCTTGACAAGGTGGATGTGGAAAGGATGTCTCCTCTTGTGGGCGAGTCCAGAATTAGGGGGCACTGTTTTAAAATTCGAGGTTCGCCCTTTTTGGACCGAGATGAGGAGATTTTTTTTTCTGTCAAAGGGCTGTGCGACGTTGGAATTTTTTGCGTTCGCATGTCGTGGAGGCGGGGTCAATTAATAATTTTAAGGCGGAGGGAGATAGATTCTTGTTAGGCAAGGGAATCGAAGCTTATCGCGGGTAGATGGGCTTGTGGAATTCAAGACATAACAGATCGCCCATGTCCTTATTGAATTGTAGAGGAGACTCGAGGGACCGAATGGCCTACTTCTGCTCCTAATTCGTATGTCCATATGTTCGTACATTTACCTGTTTCTTCTACATTAGGTAATGTCTCCAGTAAAATTAGAACTGTGCCTCCTTCTGACTCCATTTCCACAATTCTAACCGGCCACATGTCAAGGTCAACCAGTCCAAAACTATGCTGCTGATGTCCACTCTTTACCATGTCCCGCTCACCCATCACCCTCACCTTCACTCAGCCGCTTTGGCTCCCATTTCTCTAACACCTTATAGTTAAAGTTCTTACGATTGAGTTAAAAGACCTCTGCATCCTTTCACCTCCCCATCACTAGCCTCTCCGCCAAACCTGCAGCAAACCTTTTCATACCTCTGAATTTGGCCTCTTTCACTGCGACTGACATCGCTTGGTTCCATTAGAACCATGGAACCAGAGAAAAATTATGGCACAGAAGGAGGCCATTCAGGCCATCGTGTCTGTGCCGGCCGAAAAAACTAGCTGCCCAATCTAATCCCACTTTCCAGCACCTGGTCCATAGCTTTGCCGGTTACAGCACTTCAGGTGCATGTCCAGGTAATTTTTAAAATAATCGAAGGTTTCTTCGTCCACCACCATTTCTGGCAGTTAATTCCAGACACCCACAACCCTCTGGATGTAAAAATCTTTTCCTCATGTCCCCTCTAATCCTTCAACCAATCACCTTAAAACTGTGTCCCCTGGTAAGTGACCTCTCCGCTGGGGAAAACAGACCCTGCCTGTCTACTCTATCTAGTCCCCTCATAATTTTGTACATATCTATTAAGTCACTCCTTTGCCTCCTCTGTTTCACGGATAAGAAACCTAGCCTAACCAATCTTTCCTCATTGCTGCAACCTCCGAGCCCTGGCAACATTCTTGTAAATCTCCTCTGTGCTCTCTTCAGAGCAATTATGTACTTCTTGCAATATGGTGACCAGAACTGTACACAATCCTTCAACTGTGGTCAAACCCGTATTTTATATAGTTCCAGCACTCCAAGGTCTCTCACTTACTCTACCCTTCTCAATATACTCCCGTGTATTCCCTCACTTTGTTCGCGCTCCCCAAATACATTACCTCACGCTTCTCTGGATTGAATACCATTTGCCACTTTTCTTCCCACTCAACCAGACCATTGATATAATTCTGGGGTCTACAGTTATCCTCTTCACTAACAACTACACGGCCAATTTTTGTGTCAGCTGCAACTTTCCCAATCTTGCCTCCCACATTTAAGTCTCAAATCATTAATATATACCACAAACAGCAAGGGACCCAACACTGAGCTCTGTGGAACACCACTGGAAACCGCTTTCCATTAGCAAAAACATACGTCGAGCATTGCTCGTTGTTTCCTGTCAATTTTGGATCCAACTCGCCACATTCCCCGGAGTCCCATAATCTATAAACTTTCCGACAAATTGCCATGTGGGACCTTGTCAAATGCCTTACAAAATCCATATGGACAACATCTACTGAACTACCCTCATCAATCCTACTTGTTACTTACTCAAAAAATTCAATAAAATTATAAAGACACGACCTTCCCTTAGCAAATCCACACTCACTATCCCTGAGTAATCTGTGCCTTTCTATGCAACAGTTATTCTTTCTTTCATAATTGTCTCTAATTATTTGTCCACTATCAAGTTCTGACTGACAGGCCTATAATTATTTGGGCTCTCCCTCGCACCCTTTCTAAACAATGGTAAAACCTTTGCAGACCTCCAATCCTCTGGTACGTCACCTGTGAGGATGACCCTGAGAACAGCTGCTATTTCCTCACTGACTTCTGTTAATAGTCTGGGATACATTCCATGCGGCCCTGATAATTTGTCCATTTTTAAGGATTTCAGGCCCTCTTCTACTTCCTCTCTCATTAAGCCTATCGGAACTTCTCCAATCTATCTTCATAACTGAAGTTCCTCATCCCTGGAACCATTCTCATGAATCTTTTCCATACCCACGCCAATGCCCTCACACCTTTCCTGCAGTGCCTGCAATCTTCAGAACGTCTTTGAAGAAAACCTTTCTTTCTAACCCCTTCCTGTCTAATTCAGCCCTGGTGAACATCCAGCCATGCTGTCTAATTCCCCACAACCGTGAAAACCGTACTGCTGTCGAATTGCCCAAAGGACACCACGCCCTCATGTATAATTTCCCACGCTGTTCAACGCCCCCTCCTGTCTAATTCCACCTCTAAATACCCCCTCCTCTATAAGTTCCACTTTGCACATCCCCCTCCGATATAAGTCCCCACTGTGAAAACCACCCTCCTGTCTAATTCCCTCTGTGAACACCCCTCCTGTCTAATTCCCCCGTGAACACCCCCTCCTATCTAATTCCCCATGTGAACGTCGCCTTGTGTTCAGTGAAATGAGACCAGAAAGTGTTTGAAATACTCAGCAGGTCTGGCAGCATCTGCAGAGAGTGAAACAGAGTTAACATTTCAGGTTTGCGATCCTACCTCAGAACTGGAAAAGGCTAGAGCAAGTGAGAGGGGAGACGGGGAAGTAGATCAAGAAGGAAGGTCTGTGATGGGGGAAGAGGAGAGAGGCTAGGTGACAGTTGTCATGGAGCAGAAAACAACTGGAGAGTAACTCGTTGGAGCAAAAGACAAAGCATGAGTCCAGTTAGAGTGTTAATCGCAGAAAAATGAATAGGTCTGTACGAGAGCAAAAACATGAAAAATATGTTTGAGACTAGAACATGTTTAAAAATGAAATAATATACAGAAATAAATTAGAAAGTAAATACAAAATAATGGGGCTCGTTGTCTGAAATTATTGAACTCAATATTGAGTACAGAAGGATGTAGAATGCCTAATCGGGAAATGAGGTACTGCTCCTCGATCTTGTGTTGATGTTCACTTGAACACTGCAGCAGGCCGAGCACAGAAATGTGGGCTTGAGAAAAAGGTGGAAAATTAAAATGACATTGAACCTGAAGTTTGGGATCATGCTTGCAGACTGAGTGGAGTGTTCTGCAAAGCAGTTCCCCAATCTTCGTTTAATCTCCCCACTGTGGAGGAAACCGCTCTGTGGCAATGAATGCAATATACTGAATTGGAAGAAGTACCAGTCAATCGCTGCTTCACCTGGAAGGAGTGTTTGGCACCTTGGATGGTGAAGAGGGTGGTGGTAAAAGGGCAGGTATTCCGCATCATGTAATTGGACGGGAAGGTGTCCGGGAAGGGGACAAGGTATCGGGGGTAATGGAGGAGTGGACCAGGGTGTTGCAGAGGGAACCATCCATTTGGAATGATGACAGGGATGAGAGGGAAAGATGCGTTTGGTGTTGGCAAAACGCTGGAGGTGCAAAATGGCGGATGTGGAGGCTGGAAAATGAGGACAAGGGGAACCCTATCGCTGTCCTTTTTTATTTATTTTTTATTTAGAGATACAGCAGTGAAACAGGCCCTTCGGCCCACCGAGTCTGTGCCGACCATCAACCACCCATTTATGCTAATCCTACTCTAATTCCATATTCCTATCACATCCCCATCTGTCCCTCTGTTTCCCTACCACCTACCTATACTAGGGGCAATTTGTAATGGCCAATTTATCTATCAACCTGCAAATCTTTGGCATGTGGGAGGAAACCGGAGCACCCAGAGAAAACCCATGCAAACACAGCGGGAACTTGCAAACTCCACACAGGCAGTACCCAGAATTGAACCCGGGTCCCTGGAGCTGTGAGGCTGCGGTGCTAACCACTGCGCCACTGTGCCCTCGGAGGGAGGGGAAGGGTTGAAGGCACCCATTGCCGTGCATTCAAAATACCCTATGATATTCTGCTCTCTGACCCTCCTACCTAATTCCCACTATGAACTCCCCTTGTGTCTAATTCCCCCTCTGAACACAACCCCCTGTCTAATTTCCCCTGTGAATACATCCCTCTAGTCTAATTCATACTGTGAGATCCCTATTGTCAAATTCCCTCTGTGAACACCCTCCTCCTGTCTAACTCCCCTTGTGAACATACGCTCCTGTCCAATTCAGTACATTTATTACTCCTCACACCATCTCTCTCTGCTGTTGTCCTTGTCTCACTGCAGTTACTGCTCCCCTCACCGTCTCCATCTGCTGGTGTCCCTTTCTCATTGCAGTTTTTCTTTCTCTCCCAGGACTGCCTGAGCTCCTCTCACCTTCTCACCCGTCATCCTTTTCAGTTTTGTGGGGGTGACGAGGATAGGTTCTCCCCTGGGTAACCGAATTATAAATTAAAGGGAACTCATTAGCTAAAAGGGCCGCTTACCGGGCTCTATGAACCCGTTGCTCCTCCACATGGGACTTTATTAAGTGTTGGAGAGAGTTTGTAAATGCCTTTAACAGAATTACTTCTCTGAGATTCTCATCGCTGAGCTGTACTTTAAGAGCCCTCAGTCACTGGTCAAAATCCAGCTGCTTGCTTCTTTCAACCTCCAGATAGGTTTGATTCACTTCTTCTTAAAGGTTCTAAACTTTTGGCGATAGTCTTTGGGTACTAAAAAGTCCATCAGATTCGTCAAACTTGATTTCCCATTCATAAATCCATGTTGACTATGCCCAATCAGATCATTATTACCCAAGTGTCCATTTAACAAATCCTTTAGAATAGATTCCAACATTTTCCCAACGACTGATGTAAGGCTGACAGGACTGTAATTCCCTGTTTTCTCTCTCCCTCCCTGTTTAAATAGTGGGGTGACATTTGCAACCTTCGAAACTGCAGGAACCGCTCCAGAGTCTGTAGAATTTTGGAAGATAATCACCACTATCTCCATAGTTACTCTTTCAATACATGGGGATGTAGAATATCAGGTCCTGGGGATTTATTAACCTTCAGCCCCATTAATTCCTCCAATGCAACCTTCTTACTAATACTTATTCCCATCTATTCCTCATTCCTCCTAATCGCTTGGATCTCAATTTCTGGGAGATTTCTTGTATCGTCCTCAGTGACGACAGACACAAAGTAATCATTTAGCTTCTCTGCCATTTCTCTATACCCCATTATAAATTCACCTGATTCTGCCTGCAATGGAGCCACATTTGTCATCGCCAAACATTCCCTTTTTACATACCTGTCGACGTTTTTAAAGTCCTTTATTATGTTTTTTTTGCGTGTTTACATTCATATTCTATTAACCCTTTCTTTATCAGTTTCTTCGTTCTACTTTGCTGTATTCTAAAATTCTCCCAATCTTCAGGTTTACTACTATTTCTGGCAACTTTAAAGGCCTTTTCTTTAATCTTATACAATCCTTAACTTCCTTTGTTATCCACTTTTGACTGCCTTTACTTTTGGGTTTTTGTGCCTTGAAGGATTGCTCTAAACTATGCAATATTTATTTAAAGGCGATGTATTTCCGATGTACTGTTATACCTTTTAATGTATTTTCCCAATCCACCTGAACCCCTCATACCTTCATAATTTCCTTTGTTCAAATTTAACACCCTGGCTTCAGATTGAACTACCTCGCGTCGGGCAAGACAGAGCGAATGTTAGGGCGAGGCAGATGGAGTGAGATCGAAACTGAGGGGAAGGGCGAGAGACAGAGGGAGAGAAAGCGACTGAAAGAGAGAAGCAGAGGGAGAGACAGCGGGGAGAGAGAGATTGAGAGACAGAGACAGGGATGGAGGGAGGGAGATGGGGTGGAAGGGTCAAAGAGAGAGAGAGGCACAGAGAAATGGCCTGAGATGGAGAAACAAAGCATTTGCATTATTGTGTTTCCTGTTGAGTCGAGATGTTTTGGTTGTGCAAACGTATTTGGTGCTGGATTGGCCTACTGTTGTACTCCACTTGTCCGGAGGTATTTCCTGTGGTATAAAGTTTCTATTATTGTATATAAAGATGTTTTCTGTTACTGACCATTTTCCATGGTGTTCTGGTTATGGAAAGCTGGACCTTCAGGAATGGGCAGCACAGTGGCGCAGTGGGTAGCACCGCAGCCTCACAGCTCCAGCGACCCGGGTTCAATTCTGGGTACTGCCTGTGTGGAGTTTTCAAGCTCTCCCTGTGTCAGCATGGCTTTTCTCCGGGTGCTCCGGTTTCCTCCCACATGCCAAAGACTTGCAGGTTGATAGGTTAATTGGCCGTTGTAAATTGCCCCTAGTATAGGTAGGTAGGTGGTAGGGAAATATAGGGACAGGTGGGGCTGTGGTAGGAATATGGAATTAGTGTTGGATTAGTATAAATGGGTGGTTGATGGTCGGCACAGACTCGGTGGGCCGAAGGGCCTGTTTCAGTGCTGTATCTCTAAACTAAACTAAACAGTGTGTGCCTGTTTGCATTCATGTTGCAGACTGATTGTTTATAGTGTCATAGCCCTGTAGTCTTTTTGCGGAATATGCTGTTTGCCTTTAAGGCTTGCAAGGGATCATTATTGCATTAAGAGCCGGCAAGCCCGAGGAGCTTTAGGAAGTTCATTTTTGTTGCTTTAGAAACAGCCATTTGGAGACGGCGATTCAAAGGGTGCATTCTCGTTTACTTATTTTTTTAGAGATTCAGCACTGAAGCAGTCCCTTCGGCCCACCTAGTCTGCGCTGACCAACAATCACCCATTTATACGAATCCTACATTAACCCATATTCTCTACCACATCCCCACCATTCTCCTACCACCTACTTACACTAGGGGCAATTTACAACGGCCAATTTACCTATCAACCGGCAAGTCTTTGGGGGTGGGAGGAAATGAGCACCCGGCGAAAATCCACGCAGACACAGGGAGAACTTGCAAACTCCGCACAGGCAGTACCCAGAACTGAACCCGTGTCGTTGGAGCTGTGAGGCTGCGGTGCTAACCACTGCACCACTGTGCCGCCCATAGATATAGACAATGGGAGTGAACCCGATGCTATACATTGGTTACAATTCATTTTGAACTGCCTACTCATGTTAGAAAGGAAGATGCTGAGGATAGAAGTGCGGTTTGCAAGCTCAAGTTTCATCATTGCAGCAAAACGGGTCATCTTCATTCAGAGTGCTGGAAATTGCGAGGTGAACCCAGAGGACTTGTTGGGGTACGCAAAGTTCGTGCAGAGAAAAAGACTGACTGAGCGTCTGGCAGACCAGGCTATAGCTTTAACCACAGCTGTGAATGTGAAACCAAATACTAAAACTAAGAGGAATGTAGAGGTTAAGAATAAAATACCTGAGAGTTATAATCATTTTTTTTGTCAAAGGGGAGAATAACTCCGTATCCTGTAAGTTTATTTTTTATTCATTCACGGGATTTTGGCGTCACTGGCTATGCCAGCATTTATTGCCTATCCATAATTTCCCTTGAGAAGGTGGTGGTGAGTTACCTTGCTGAACTGCTGTAGTCCATGTGAGGTAGGTACACCCACAGTACTGTTAGAAAGGGAGTTGCAGGATTTTGCCCCAGTGACAGTGAAAGAATGATGATATAGTTCCAAGTCAGGATGGAGTGTGACTTGGAGGGGAACTTGCAGGTGGTGATGTTCCCATGCATCTGCTGCTTTTGTCCTTCGAGGTAAAAGAGGTCGCGGGTTTGGAAGGTGCTGTGTAAGGAGCCTTGGTGCGTTGCTGCAGTGCATCTTGTAGATGGTACACACTGCTGCCACTGCGCGTTGGTGGTGGAGGGAGTGAATGTTTGTAGACGGGGTGCCAAACAAGCAGGCTGCTTTGTTCTGGATGGTGTCGAGATTCTTGAGTGTTGTTGGAGCTGCACCCATCCAGGCAAGTGGAGTGTATTCCATCACACTCCTGCCTTGTGCCTTGTAAATTGTGGACAGGCTTTGGGGAGTCAGGAGGTGAGTTAGTCGCCGCAGGATTCCTAGCCTCTGACCTGCTCTTGTAGCCACAGTATTTATATGACTACTCCAATTCAGTTTCTGGTCAATGGTAGCCCCTAGGATGTTGATAGTGGGGGATTCAGCGATGATAATGCCATTGAATGTCAATGGGAAATGGTTAGATTCTCTCTTGTTGGAGGTGGTCATTGCCTGGCACTTGTGTGGCGCAAATGTTACTTGCCACTTATCAGCCCAAGCCTGGATATCGTCCAGGTCTTTCTGCATTTCTACACTAACTGCTTCAGTATCTGAGGAGTTTCGAATGCTGCTGTACATTGTGCAATCATCAGCGAACATTCCCACTTCTGACCTTATGATTGAAGGAAGGTCATTGATGAAGCAGCTGAAGATGGTTGGGCCTAGGACACTACCCTGAGGAACTCCTGCAGTGATGTCCTGGATCTCAGATGATTGACCTCCAACAACCACAGCCAGCTTCCTTTGGGCTAGGTATGACTCCAACCAACACAGCGTTTACCCCCTGATTCCCATTGGCTACAATTTTGCTGGGGCTCCTTGATACCATACTCGGTCAAATGCTGCCTTGATGGCAAGGGCAGTCACTCTCACTTCACCTCTTGAGTTCAGCTCTTTTGTGCAATTTTGAACCAAGGCTGTAATGAGATCAGGAGCTGAGTGGCCCTGGCGGAACCGAAACTGAGCATCACTGAGCAGGTTATTGCTAAGCAAGTGCTGCTTGACGGCACTGTCGATGACACCTTCCATCACTTTACTGATGATTGAGATTAGACTGATGGGGCGGTAATTGGCCGGGTTGGACTTGTCCTGCTTTTTGTGTGCAGGACATACCTGGGCAATTTTCCAAATTGCAGGGTAGATGCCAGGGTTGCTGCTATACTGGAACAGCTTGGCTCGGGTTGCGGCAAGTTCTGGAGCTCAGGTCTTCAGTACATTTGCCGGAATATTATCAGGACCCATAGCCTTTGCAGTATCCAGTGCCTTCAGTCGTTTCTTGATATCATGCAGAGTGAATCGAATTGGCGGAAGTCTGGCATCTGTGATGCTGGGGACTTCAGGAGGAGGCTGAGATGGATCATCAACTCGGCCCTTCAGGCTGAAGATCGTTGCAAATGCTTCTGCCTTACTTTTTGCACTGATGTGCTGGGCTCACCCATCATTGACGTTGGGATATTTATGGAGCCACCTCTTCCAGTTAGTAGTTTAATTGTCCACCACCATTCACGACTAGATGTGGCAGGACTGCAGAGCTTAGATCTGATCCGTTGGTTATGGGATCGCTTAACTTTGTCTATTGCATGCTATTATGCAATTTGGCATGCAAGTAGTCCTGTGTTGTAGCTTCACCAGGTTGACACCTCATTTTGAGGTGTGCCTGGTGCTGT
The DNA here is from genome assembly GCF_036365525.1 of Heterodontus francisci. Taxonomy (NCBI): domain Eukaryota; kingdom Metazoa; phylum Chordata; class Chondrichthyes; order Heterodontiformes; family Heterodontidae; genus Heterodontus; species Heterodontus francisci. The sequence goes on along the minus strand of NW_027140812.1, from coordinate 134,297 downwards.
TTCTGGCAACGTTCCTGCAATCTTCATTGAACCAGGGTTGGTCTCCTGGCTTTATGGTAATGGTAGACTGGGGGATATGCCGGGCCATGTGGATATAGATTATGGTTCAGTACAATTCTGCTGCTGATGATGGCCCACAGCGCCTCATGGGTGCCCAGTTTTGCATTGCTAGATCTGTTCGCAATCTATCCGATTTAGCACGGTGGGAGTGCCACACAACACGATGGATGGTATCCTCAAAGTGAAGGTGGGACTTCGTCTCCACAAGGACTGTGCGGTGGTCACGCCTACCAATACTGTCTTGGACAGAAGCATCTGCAGCAGGCAGATTGGTGAGGACGAGGTCAAGTATGTTCGTCCCTCGTCTTGGTTCCCCCACCACCTGACGCAGACCCAGTCTAGCAGCTATGTCCTTTTGGGCTCGGCCAGCTCGGTCAGTAGTGGTGCTACCAGTCCACTCTTGGTGATGGACGTTGAAGTCCCCAACCCAGAGTACATTTTGTGCGCTTGCCACCCTCAGTGCTTCCTCCAAGTGGTGTTCTACATGGAGGAGTACTGTATCATCAGCTGAGGGAGGGCAGTAGGTGGTAATCAGTAGGAGGTTACCTTGCCCATGTTTGACCTGATGCCATGATACTTCATGGGGTCCGAAGTAGACGTAAAGGACTCCCAGAGCAATTCCTTCCCTACTGTATACCACTGTGCCACCACCTCTGCTGGGTCTGTCCTGCTGCTGGGCCAGGACATTCCCAGGGATGGTGATGGCAGTGTCTGGGACATTGTCTGTAAGGAATGATTCCATGAGTATGACTATGTCAGGCTGCTGCTTGACTAGTCTGTGGGATAGCTCTCCCAACTTTGGCACAAGCCCCCAGATGTTAGTAAGGAGGGCTTTGCAGGGTCGACAGGGCTGGGTTTGCCGTTGTCGTTTCCGGTGCCTAGGTCGATGCCGGGTGGTCCGTCCGGTTTCATTCCTTTTTATTGACTTTGTAGCGGTTAGTTACAACTGAGAGGCTTGCTAGGCCATTTCAGAGGGCATGTAAGAGTGAACCCCATTGCTCTGGGTCTGGAGTCACATGTAGGCCAGACCAGGTAAGGACAGCAGATTTCCTTCCCTGAAGGACATTAGTGAACCAGATGGGTTTTTACAACAATCGACAATGGTTTCATGGCCATAATTAGACTAGCTTTTAATTCCAGATTTATTAATTAAATTCAAATTCCACCTTCTGCTGTGGTGGGATTCAAACCCATGTCCCCAGAAAAATACCTTGGGTCTCTGGGTTACTAGTCCAGTGATAATATCACTCCGCCACCGCCTACCCCTCAGAATCATTGTCGTCTGCTGTGCCTTGCATAACCTGGTGATTGAACATGGAGATGCTCTGGAGGATGATCAATGTCAGCACGATGTGTCCTCAGATGATGACGATGTTTCTGATGTGGAAGATGGGCATCAGTCGAATGATGATCGTGGAGAGGAAACTGAATGTAACTAGGCTCTAACTGCTAGAGGAACAAGGGAATCTCTAAAGGAATGCGTTTCAGTTGAAATGATATAAATCTTCACACATTTCAATGTGCTTTCTGGCATTAATCATTGTGAGGATCTGACAGTGCAAAATCTCGAACGTTTAGGGGGTGAGACAAAGCGAATAACCAATCCACCACATCATGAGGGACGCAACCCAAGATTGTGGCCTCACATTTGAGACAACTTGAGTTGACTAACTATGTAATATCTGACTTCAGGAATGACATGTCCATTGGTAAAATCTCAAATTTAATCAAACACTATTGTTTTACAAATCAAATAAATGTACTTCAAGTCACCCAGTGCATCAGTCGTGATATTAAAGTGTTCTCTTAATCCATTTACACGTGCTCATTCGTGTACCTGATCCCTCACCAACAGACTTACCAGAGGCAGGTGGCTGATCGTGTTGCTGCACTGCTTTTGATGACTTGGGCGGACGTTCTCTGCAGGCTCGTGGCCGTGTGGACCCTGGCATCTCAGGATTCTCATGACAAATATCATGAGCACTCTCTATCACCACGGGATTTAGCGGTTCACATGTCCCTGGCGGAAGGAGCAAGGAGCTGCCGGATGCATCAGAAGTGCCGTGAGAGGAGCTCCCATTTGCGATCTGCTGCCCCTGTGCCCTCATGAGGCTCTGGTGGTCCTCAATGGTGGCATCAGAGAGCTGAGTGTCCTCAACCTGGCACAGTCACGTCAGATGTTGCTCTCTGATACTCTGGTCCAGGGAGGCCACACTCACTCTGAGGTCCCGAATTATATGAAAACTGGTCCCTCCACTGCAGCCGCCAGTCTATCAATGTAGGAAGCCAGATGTTCAAATGCCTGTGAGTTTGCTGAACTCATACTCTGGATGGATGTCTGCAGAGTATGAGTCACAGCGCACAATGTTTCAGGCAACTCCGCCAGATTTTCATGGACCACATTCTGCACCTGCAACATCGCCCGACGAAAGGATAATCTCAGAGCCACGTGTGTGATGCATCGGCCGATTCTGCCTCTGGTGTCTGGCCCGGCAACTGTGCTGTGCTCACACCAGTATGTGACATCGATTCCCCAGACACAGTGATCACAACCGAAGTGTCAGTACCTGCTGAGGTACTTGGGGCGTCGCGATGATGTGACGGTGCACCCTCTGAGATGCCCTCCTCCACCTTAGAGGTGGATGGTCGGGCAACAGTAACACCTCCAGGTACATGCTGGGATTTGCCTGTTGGGAAAAGCATAGTGATCAGTTTCATCATCAATCCAGAGTTAAGCACAAGTCTGTGCCTCCAGCAGGTTACATCTGGGTGATGTTACAATTGAGGGCAACATTCAGGGCATTTGACATTCACCAAATCATTGGCACAGTAGCGCAGCCTCACCACCACCATCCCATTAATGAAGAGTTACTCCACATTCTGGAACACTCACTCTCATGGCCTCGCCATCTGCCACGTCGCATCCTCCTTCCTCCCTGGCTATAATTAAAGCATCCTCCTCCATTCTGGTGAGGAATGCCTGGGTGGCTACACCGCCACCAGTACATGACCTCTCCCGGACATTGTGTGCCCTCTTTTCCTGAATAAACAAAGATACTTATTTTATACATAGTCAATGGCATATTACGCTGTCACCCAAAGGGCTGGAATTGCATTTCACTGCTGTGACAGTGCTGGGCACAACTTTAACACCACAGCATCAGCATTCATCTCGGACTTGCCCATGACGTGTCCCATTTCAAAGCAGCAGCCAGGCATTGAGCATACAGGGCTTCCACATTGCATCATGGTACAGTAAAAAACTCCCTTGGCACATAACCGATTAGATGAATGAGGACTGCCCCTTACCCGGGCAGAGCGAAGTAGGTCATTGAGGTGCTTGCGGCACTGCATCCATGTATGCCTCACAATGCCTCGGCTGCTGACCTCCTCTGCAACCACCAGCCAAGCCCTCTTGGTCACGTCGGAGGCTCTCCTTCTCCCATCTGAGCTGAACAGAATGTCTCTCCTCTCCTCAACGGCCTGCAGGAGGACTTGCAGTGAATCGTCAGAGAATCGGGGGGCAACGCGATTGCTTCTGCCCTCAATCACCACTAAGAGCAATATTGTTGTCTCCCGGTCTTTCTGTGTTGCAAGGTAGGGAGCCTTTAAAATCTCCAGACCTTAAGGCAGTTGGATCTTCCTTTACATCAAATGGGGAACTCACTGCTCTGTTTAAAATCAGTAATCCTTTATGTAGGGCTGACAGTCAGCCTTCTGTGTATGTGGCCCGGCCCCCCATGATGCTGAAGTTCCCGCCCGCGCGCCGTTTCTTTTCGGAGTTACGACGCGGGCCCGTTGATTAGGTGATCAGCGTGTTCTGCCGGCGGCCAGGTGACGCAGAGCGGGATCGGTGGCCTGATCCGCTTCGGGCGCAACGGCCCCGGGGCCACCGGTGCTGCATCTCTATATCAAATCAAAAATTCCGGCCATAGAGTCATATTGAGATACAGCACTGAAACAGGCCCTTTGGCCCACCGGGTCTGTGCCAACCATCAACCTCCCAATTTATACTAATCCTACATTAATCCCATATTCCCTACCACATCCCCACCTTCCCTCAATTCTCCTACCACCTACCTGCACTAGGGGCAATTTACAATGTCCAATTTACCTATCAACTGTCTTTTAAATCTTTTAGATCATGGCTGATCTTAACCTCAGCTCTATTTACAAGCCTTTTTCTCCATATCTATTGATACTTATACCTAACAACATTCTAACAATCTCAGTCATGCAAGTTTAAATTGACCCACAATCCACAGTATTTTGGGGGAGAGAGTTTTAAATTTCCACTGTCCTTTGTGTGAAATTGGACTACTGGTTATGCAGTTAGAGTGTGCACATTGTTAACAGAAGTTTGTAATCAAGGATCTGCAACCGGCATAGGATCCTGTTCTGCTTATTTAAGCAGCCTTAATTTTATGCCTGTTTCAGTCAGGTGGGTGCCTCGCCCATTTATAGGAGTTTCTGAAAACTGCATCAGATGGGCATTGGGCATCTTTGAGATGGCCAAGGTTCCCGCCCCCCCCCCCCCCCCCACACCCCTCCCCTGGATTTTCAACTGCTGTACACCCGGTTTTCAAGGAGGAAGCAGGTGACTGTGAGATGATAATATCTCCCTATATATTTCCCTGAAGACAGACAAGTAAGGTCAGAAATCAACTGCAGTGCCGACCATGCATTCCAGCAGCACATTTCAAAGCAATGTTGGCAAAGTCCTGAGAACAGGTGGCACATCCAGTTACTCTCGCAGCCAAGGATAATACATCATGACATAAAGAGAAAGTAAAAGAGGAGGATAAGTAATAAAGATGATTTTACTGTCAAGAAAAATAAAATTAATGCAATACAGAAATAGATAATACTGAGGCACCTCCCATGGCCTTGCTCACAGTAAGATAGTGGATGTAAAATTTCTAAGGAAAGTAATAGTAAATGATGTAACAGAGAATATATGATATTACCGATATATATTTGGTGGTATATATTATAAATTGAAGTTGCTTAAAAAGCAATGAAAGTAAATTTGATAAAATTGTACATAGATAGCTCTTCACTCTGTACCAACCTCCATTTGGCTAGTCAGCAATGGACAGTGTGTGTAACCCATGCATCCTCTTCAAAATTCAAACCCGCCCCTCGAACAAACTGACAACGAGCTTCTTGTACTTTAATTGACCACAATCGGGAGGCAGACGGGACTGCTGTCCTGTGCTACCTCTACACTGGTGAACATTTCCGGTGCCAGGAAGTGCATCTCAAACAAAGCACAAAGAACAAAGAACAGTACAGCACAGGAACAGGCCATTCGGCCCTCCAAGCCTGCGCCGATCTTGATGCCTGCCTAAACTAAAACCTTCTGCACTTCCGGGGACCGTATCCCTCTAGTCCCATCCTATTTATGTATTTGTCAAGATGCCTCTTAAACGTTGCTATCGTACCTGCTTCCACCACCTCCCCCAGCAGCAGGTTCCAGGCACTCACCAAACTCTGTGTAAAGAACTTGCCTCGCACATCCCCTCTAAACTTTGCACCTCGCATCTTAAACCTATGTCCCCTAGTAACCGACTCTTCCAACCTGGGAAAAAGCTTCTGACTAACCACTCTGTCCATGCCACTCAGAACTATGTAAAACTCTATCATGTCGCCCCTCCACCTCCGTCGTTCCAGTGAAAACAAGCCGAGTTTATCCAACCCCTCCTCATAGCTAATGCTCTCCAGACCAGGCAACATCCTGATAAGCCTCCTCTGTACCCTCTCCAAAGCCTCCACGTCTTTCTGGTAGTGTGTCGACCAGAATTGCACGCTATATTCTAAGTGTGGCCTAACTAAAGTTCTGCACAGCTGCAGCATGACTTGTCAATTTTTATACTCTATGCCCCGACCGCTAAAGGCAAGCATGCCGTATGCCTTCTTGACTACCTTATCCACCTGCGTTACCACTTTCAGTGACCTGTGGACCTGGACGCCCAGATCTCTCTGCCTGTCAATACTCCTATGTGTTCTGCCATTTACTGTATACTTCCCACCTGCATTAGACTTTCCAAAATGCATTACCTCACATTTGTCCTGATTAAACGCCATCTGCTATTTCTCCGCCCAAGTCTCCAACCAATCTATATCCTGCTGTATCCTCTGACAATCCTCATCACTGTCCACAACTCCACCAACCTTTGTGTCATCTGCAAACTTACTAATCAGACCAACTACATTTTCCTCCAAATCATTTATATATAATACAAACAGCAAAGGTCCCAGCACTGATCCCTGCGGAACACCACGAGTCACAGCCCTCCATTCAGAAAATTACCCTTCCACTGCTACCCTCTGTCTTCTATGACCGAGCCAGAACTGTATCCATCTTGCCAGCTCATCTCTGATCCCGTGTGACTTCACCTTTTGTACCAGTCTTCCATGAGGGACCTTGTCAAAGGCTTTAATGAAGTCCATATAGACGACATCCACTCCCCTTCCTTCATCAATCATCTTCATCAATTCCTCAAAAAACTCAATCAAGTTAGTGAGACACGACCTCCCCTTCACAAAACCATGTTGCCTCTCGCTAATAAGTTTGCTTGTTTCCAAATGGGAGTAAATCCTGTCCCGAAGAATCCTCGCTAAGAATTTCCCTACCACTGACATAATTCTCACCGGCCTATAATTTCCTGGATTATCCTTGCTACCCTTCTTAAACAAAGGAACAACATTGGTGGCAGCATGTATTCAAAATTGGCTGGTTGACAGGGAACAGAGTGTTGTGGTTACTGCATCATTTTCGGGTTAGGGGAAGTGTTGTAGTGGAGTTGCCCAGGGATCAGCTTTGGGACAGTTTGATGTCCCTGATATATATTAATAATTTAGATCTTGGTGTACAGGGCACAATTTCACAGTTTGCGGATGATACAAAACTTGGAAGCATTGTGAACTTTGAGGTGGATAGTGTAGAATTTCAAAAAGTCATAGAGAAGTCGGTGGAATGGGTGGACAGGTGGCAGATGAAGTTCAATACGAAGGAATGTGAAGTGATTCATTTTGGTAGCAAGAACATGGAAAAACAGTATAATGTAAAGGGTATAACTCTAAAGTGGGTGCAGGAACAGAGGGACCTGGGGATATATGTACATAATCACTGTAGGTGGTAGAACAGGTTCAGAGAGCAGTCAATAAAGCATACGGTATTCTTGGCTTTATCAATGGGGGCATGGAGTACAAGAGGAAGGAGTTTATGCTGAAATAAAACAGAAAGTGCTTGAAAAACTCAGCATCTGTGGAGAGAGGAACAGAGTTAACGTTTCAGGTCTGTGACATTCCATTATAACAGGCAAAAGTTAGAAATATAGTAGTTATTGAACAAGTGAAAAAGGGGAACGGGAAGAAGAACAAAAGAGAGACTTTGTGACGGCAGGAGAAATTAACTAACAAAGGTGGCATGGAACAAAGGCCAAGGGAGTGCTAACCATTGTGTTGAAATACAAAAGCATAAGTCCGGAAAAAATGCAAATGGCAGAATAATGAACGACTCTGTCCAAACGCAAAATGGTGAAAAGACACGTTTAAAACAGCCACACAGTTAACAACAATGTAAAATAAAATAAAATAAACATTCATGTTCTGAAATTGTTGAACTCAATGTTGAGTTCAGAAAGCTGTAGAGTGCCTAATCAGAGGATGAGGTGCTTGTGTTGAGGTTCACTGGAAACTGCAGAAGGCCCAGGATTGAAATGTTGACCTGGGAGCAGGATGGTCAATTGCAATAGCAAGTAACCAGAAGCTCGGGGTCTTGCTGCAGCCAGAGTGGAAATATTCTACAAAATGATCACGCAATCTGGGGGTTCTCTCCCCAGTGTAGAGGTGACCACACTGCGAGCAGTGAATATAGTATACTAAATTGAAACAATTACAAGAAATCGCTGCTTCACCTGTAAGGAATGTTTGAAGCCCTGGGTGGTGAGGAGAGAGGATGTAAAAGGGTAGCTATTACACCTGCTGTGATTGCATGGGAAGGTGTCGGGGGAAGTCGATCAGTTCGTGGGGGTGATGGAGGAGAGGAGCTGGGTGTCCCTGAGGGAACGATCCGTTCAGAATTTTGATCGGGGAGGAGAGGGGAAGATGAGTTTGGCGGTGACATCGCACTGGAGGTGGTGCAAATGGCAGAGGATGATCCTTTGAATGAGGAGGCTGGTGGGGTGGAAAATGAGGACAAGGGGAACCCTGTTGCTGTTCTGGAAGGCGTGAGGTAAGAAGTGCGGGAAATGGGTCGGACACGGTCGTGGCCCTATCAACGACATTGGCGGTGAATCCTCGGTTGAGGATATCAGAAGACTTATCAGAAGCACTGTTGTTGGAAGCTGGAGGGCGGCACAGTGGCGCAGTGGTTAGCCCCGCAGCCTCACAGCTCCAGGGACACGGGTTCGATTCCGGGTACTGCCTGTGTGGAGTTTGCAAGTTCTCCCTGTGTCTGCGTGGGTTTTCTCCGGTGCTCCGGTTTCCTCCCACAAGCCAGAAGACTTGCAGGTTGATAGGTAAATTGGCCATTATAAATTGTCACTAGTTTAGGTAGGTGGTAGGGAAATATAGGGACAGGTGGGGATGTTTGGTAGGAATATGGGATTAGTGTCGGATTAGTATAAATGGGTGGTCGATGTTCGGCACAGACTCGGTGGGCCGAAGGGCCTGTTTCAGTGCTGTATCTCTAATCTAAAAACGGATGCATCAGAAATGGCAAAACTGGGATAATGGAATGGAGTCCGTACAGGAGGCACTGTGAAGAAGTGTAGTCGAGGTAGCTGTGGGAGCCGATGGGCTTATATTGATTATTAGTGGGCAAGCGATCACCAGTGCTGGAGAGAGAGAAGTCGAGGAAGGGAAGGCATGTGTCAGAGACGGACCATGTGAAGGGTAGAGAAAGGTGGAAATTGGAAGCAAAGTTGATGATGTTTGAAGTTTTCCAGTTCAGAACGGGAGCGGAAAACATCACTGATACATTCATCAATGTACTGGAAAAAGGGGAAGGAGGATGAGTAGTAATGGAACAAGGAATTTTCGACATACACCACAAAAAGACCACCATAACAGGGACCCATTTGTGTATCCATAGCAGCATCTTCCATTGGGTATGTTGAAATTATATAAGGCACTAGTTCGGCTTCAGTTGGAGTATTGTGTCGAGTTCTGGGCACCACATTTAAGTGGGAACATAAATATTCCCTAGAATGGTTCCAGGGATGAAGAATTTCAGTTCTGAAGATAGATTGGAGAAATGAGAATGTTTTCCGTGGAGAACAGAAGGCGGAGAGGTGATTTGATGAGGTATTCAAAATCATGAGGGGTCCAGACAGAGTAGATAGAGAGAAACTGTTCCCACTCGTGAAAGTATAAAGAACGAAATGACAGCTTTAAGCCAAAAGGAAAAGTACATGTTAGAGCTGGAGCGGAGACAGAAGCAGATGGTTTGGCAAAGTGGATAAACTGATGCACTGAATGAGCAGACAGAGGATTCAATACAGTGAGAGGAGAGGATGAGATTCACAGGGAGAGACTGCAGCAGCGTGTTAGAGGAAATGTAATGGAGAGATCCCAGTAACACAACTCAATTAATGCATTGAAACATTAATCTCTGTCGTCATTGATGATAGAGAACAGTTCATTGGTTATAAAATATGTTCAATACATCTACTTTATACATTCAATTAAATTTAAATAGCAATGTATTCATGAAATCAGCCTTGGTCTTTATTGAATTTATCATTCACAGGGAATTTAAAGCACAGATTTAATGAACAAATCACCATTAATGAATAACTGATTCTGTTCTGTTTATTTATTCAGTCAGTATGTAAAGAAAATGAACTTTCTCCAAAATGAAATGAGGATCTGTGATGAAGCAGCTGAAGATGGTAGGGCCTAGGACACTACCCTGAGGAACTCATGCAGTGATGTCCTGGAGCTCAGATGATTGACCTCCAACACCCACAGCCAGCTTCCTTTGGGTTAGGTATGACTCCAACCAACAGAGCGTTTACCCCCCTGATTCCCATTGGCTCCAATTCTGCTAGGGCTCCTTGATACCATACTCGGTCAAATGCTGCCTTGATGTCAAGGGCAGTCACTCTCACCTCACCTCTTGAGTTCAGCTCTTTTGTGCAATTTTGAACCAAGGCTGTAATGAGATCAGGAGCTGAGTGGCCCTGGCAGAACCTAAACAGCATCACTGAGCAGGTTATTGCTAAGCAAGTGCTGCTTGACGGCACTGTTGATGACACCTTCCATCACTTTACTGATGATTGAGATTAGACTGATGGGGTGGCAATTGGCCGGGTTGGACTTGTCTTGCTGTTTGTGTACAGGAAATACCCGGGCAATTTTCCACATTGCAGGGTAGATGCCAGGGTTGCAGCTGTACTGGAACAGCTTGGCTAGGGGTGTGGCAAGTTCTGGAGCACAGGTCGTCAGTACAATTGCCGGAATATTGTCAGGACCCATAGCCTTTGCAGTATCCAGTGCCTTCAGTCGTTTCTTGATATCACGCAGAGTGAATTGAATTGGCTGAAGTCCGGCATCTGTAATGCTGGGGACTTCAGGAGGAGGCCGAGATAGATCATCAACTCGGCACTTCCGGCTGAATATCGTTGCAAATGCTTCTGCCTTACTTTTTGCACTGATGTGCTGGGCTCACCCATCATTGAAGTTGGGGTATTTGTGGATCCACCTCCTCCAGTTAGTAGTTTAATTGTCCACCACCATTCAGGACAGGATGTGGCAGGACTGCAGAGCTTAGATCTGATCCGTTGGTTATGGGATCGCTTAGCTTTGTCTATTGCAAGCTGTTATGCAGTTTGGCATGCAAGTAGTCCCGGGTAGTAGCTTCACCAGGTTGACACCCCATTTTGAGGTATGCCTGGTGCTGTTTCTGGCAACCCTCCTGCAATCTTTATTGAACCAGGGTTGGTCTCCTGGCTTGATGGTAAATGGTAGACTGGGGGATATGCCGGGCCATGTGGTTATAGATTATGGTTCAGTACAATTCTGCTGCTGATGATGGCCCACAGCGCTTCATGGGTGCCCAGTTTTACATTGCTAGATCTGTTCGAAATCTATCCGATTTAGCACGGTGATGGTGCCACACAACACGATGGACGGTATCCTCAATGTGAAGGTCGGACTTCGTCTCCACAAGGACTGTGCGGTGGTCACGCCTACCAATACTGTCTTGGACAGAAGCATCCGCGGCAGGCAGGTTGGTGAGGACGATGTCAAGTATGTTCTTCCCTGGTGTTCATTCCCCCACCACCTGTCGCAGACCCAGTCTAGCAGCTATGTCCTTTAGGACTCGGCCAGCTCGGTCAGTAGTGGTGCGACCGAGCCACTCTTGGTGATAGAGGGAGAAGTCCCCAACCCAGAGTACATTTTGTGCCCTTGCCACCCTGAATGCTTCCTCCAAGTGGTGTTCAACATGGAGGAGTACAGAGTCATCAGCTGAGGGAGGGCGGTAGGTGGTAATCAGTAGGAGGTTACCTTGCCCATGTTTGACCTGATGCCATGAGACTTCATGTGGTCCGGTGTTGATGTTGAGGACTCCCAGGGCAACTTCCTCCGTACTGTAGGCCACTGTCCCGTCACCACTGCTTGCATTGGTCCTGCCGGTGGGACAGGACATACCCAGGGACAGTGATTGCAGTATCTTGGACATTGTCTGTAAGGTCTGATTCCGGGAGTATGACTTTGTCAGGCTGTTGCTTGACTCGTCTGTGGGACAGCTCTCCAAACTTTGGCACAATCCCCCAGATTTTAGTAAGGAGGGCTTTGCAGGGTCGACAGGGCTGGATACGCCATTGTCGTTTCCGGGTTGTCCGTCCAGTTTCATTCCTTTTTATTGCTTTGCAGCGGTTTGTTACAACTAAGTGGCTTGATGGGCCATTTCAGAGGGCATGTAAGCACATTGCTGTGGGTCTGGAGTTACATGTAGGCCAGATCAGGTAAGCACAGGAGATTTCCTTCCCTAAAGGACATTAGTGAACCTGATGTGTTTTTACAAAAGCAAAACAATGGTTACGCGGCCATCATTAGACTAGCGCTTAATTCCAGATTTATTAATTACATTCAAATTCCACTTCTGCTGTGGTGCGATTCGAACCTCAGTCGCCAGGGAAATACTTTTGGCTTTTGGATTACTGGTCCAGTGATAACACCGCGACACCACCACCTACCGTTTTGTCTCATTTGCATCTGCTGGTGTCCCTGTCTCGCTGCAGTTACTGTCTCCCTCTCACCATCTCCATCTGCAGATGTCCCTGTCTCACTACAGTTACTGTTCCCCTCTCACCATCTCCATCTGCTGGTGTCCCTGTCTCGCCGCAGTTACTGTTCCCCTCTCACCATCTCCATCTGCTGGTGTCCCTGTCTCACTACAGTTACTGTTCCCCTCTCACCATCTCCATCTGCTGGTGTCCCTGTCTCACTACAGTTACTGTCTCCCTCTCACCATCTCCATCTGCTGGTGTCCCTGTCTCACTACAGTTACTGTTCCCCTCTCACCATCTCCATCTGCAGATGTCCCTGTCTCACTACAGTTACTGTCTCCCTCTCACCATCTCCATCTGCTGGTGTCCCTGTCTCACTACAGTTACTGTCTCCCTCTCACCATCTCCATCTGCTGGTGTCCCTGTCTCACTACAGTTACTGTCTCCCTCTCACCATCTCCATCTGCTGGTGTCCCTGTCTCACTACAGTTACTGTCTCCCTCTCACCATCTCCAGTGAGAATAGCACGACGCCACCGCCTCCTGCCAAAGGCAGGTAGTGAGGCAGGAAAACCTATCATTATACTCAGGGACTCAGGAGCGACCCAAGCCCTCTTGCTGGGGAAAGACATGAGGTTTCCACCAGAGAGTGACTCGAACGCTACAGTTTTAGTTCATGGAATTGGAGGATGTGTATTACCGTACCTTTGTATAAGGTACGCTGAGACAGTGACTTCATATCTGAGATAGTAACTGTAGGTGTTGTCCACAGTTTAACATTTAACGGAATTTATCTACTACTAGGCAATGAATTTTGCCGGTTCAAAAATATCAGTTTCTCCTTTGGTTACAGAGGAATCATGTGAAATTAAGGAAAAGGACCAATTACATGAACAACTGCCTGGAATATTTCCTGCATTGTTACTTACTCAAGCAATGGCTAAACAGGATCCATTGTCGGAGGTAAATAGGGCACCACATATTGATAATCAGGCATCGTCAACCTTATTTGGGAATTTAGACAATCCAAATGAGGTGTTTAACAGATCATCTATCATTGCAGCACAGCAAGCTGATCCAGAGATCTATCAAATAGTACAGATGGCTCTGTCAGAAGATGAGGTTAAAGGAGTTCTGGAAAGCTATTATATAGCAAACGAGGTTTTGAGGAGGAAATGGAGACTGCCTCATAGACCTGCCAGTGAAAACTGGACAGTTGTTGAACAGATTGTGGTACCACTTAAATATTGATAAGGATTATTAAGGTTAGCACACGATATTCCTTTTTCAGGATGTAGGGGAATTCGGATGACCAAATCACACATAAGCAACATTATCAATGGCAGGTCTTACAAAGGATGTGAGACAATTTTGTAGGTCATGCTACACCTGTCAAATAGTGGGGGATCCTCTAAATACCATAAAACCAGGGGATGAGGTATTAGTGTTGTTACCGAGACAGGGAGAATCAGTGAAAACACTGTTTAGTGGCCCATGTAGAGTGATCAAAAGAGTGGGTAACGTAGATTACTTGATTGAGACCCCTGATCGCTGGGTGAAGAATCGGTTGTGTCAAGTTAATATGCTCAAACTATATTACCGCAGGGAGGAGGATAAGCCAGTACAGGTGTGTCAGGTAATCGGGACTGTGGAGAAAGAAAAGGATAGTGAGGGTGAGGCAGAAGTAAGCCGAGGAAATTCTCAGATTGCACCTCCAACTATTCGATTAGCGAATACAGAATGGCTAGGGAAAATTAAACGATAGGCTTTTACAGTTAGAGGCAAAACAGTGTGAGGTCCTAACCAGGGTTTTCACAACGTTTCAAAAAGTTTGTAGGGATAAGCCAGGATGTACAACCTTAGCCACACATGATGTGGGTATATGGGGAGCCATTCCTTTAAACTGACATCCTTGGAGCTTCGGTCCAGATAGACAGGCCCACGTGGAAGCAGAGGTACAATGCATGCTGAAGGGCAGCTGAGATGAACCTAGTCAGGGCAGCTGGAATTCCTACATGGTCTTGATGACTAAACCTGGTGGGACGGCTCAAACTTGCATAGACTCTAGAAACGTCACTGTGGTAAAGAAGGCAGACTCCGACCCAAATTCTGATTTAAAGGACTGTATGGACAGAGTGGGCAACACAATGTGCCTTAAAGAGACAGCTATGTTGGAAGGATACTATCAAATTCCTTTGACACCCCAGGGTAAGAAACAAATCAGCTTCTGTTACACCGGACAGGGATTTTCAGTGTCAATTGATGCCATATAGGTTAAGGGGCACTCGAGCAACTTCTCAGAGAATAGCGAAACCATTAGTGGTCGGTGCTCCTAGCTGTGCAGCTCACCTGGCTGAGGTGATGGACAATAGGCAGAATTGGAATGATAACACGAAACAGTTGCAAGATGATGCTTGTTAATTGGAACAACCTCTTGAACATTTAAAGCCAAAATATTCTGGTGGAAATTGTTGCTGTAGTTTAAACTTTTTTTTTCCAGAAATGTGTAAATCTGTAAATGCGTGGAAAAAAGATACTAGCATTTTTTCAATTTGTATTTTTTTTAGTCATTGTAATGAAACACATTTCGGGAATGGCGTTTCATTCCACTGGGGGTGGAGGTGTCATGGTCCTGTAGTTTTTCAGAATATGCAGTTTGCCTTTGAGGCTTTCAAGTGATCCGTATTGCTTTAAGAGCCGGCAAACCTTAGGAGTTAGAGGAAGGTGCATTTTCATTGCCTTAGAAACAGCCATTTGGAGACTGCAATTAAAGGGTGCATTCTCGTTACCATAGAAAGAGACACTGGGAGTGAACCTGATGCAATACATTTGTTACAATTCAGTTTTGAACTGGCTTATGAGTTGAAGACAGTTTTTTCTAACAGACAGATTGACAGAAGACACCGCTGTGGCGTCAGCACCTGGAAAAAGAGCTCTCAACCATTTAAACTGAAGGAATGGGGATTTAGTCTAGTTATTATCTTTCAAAATTCTAAAAACTCAAGCCAAGATAGAGATCTCTGGTCATTTAAACTGAAGGAAGGGAAGTTGGACTGTGACAATATTTTACCCCTCAAAAACTCTAAAGTCAGCTTGGTTCCATTGAAAGAGTTTGCAAGTCATTAATTATTGCAATTCGCTCGAGAAGGAAAGCAACATTCCATGAAGACTTCAAGCAACAAACATCCTGTGAGAACTACGAGCAACATCCTGTGATGACTTGAAGCAACATTGGACTGTAAATTTGCAAGGACTCAATTTGTTCCATTTTAAATGTTGCTTTTATCTTCATAGTGTTTAGTTCTTCTAATTAAACAGTTAATTTATTGATTTAAGTGCAAGATGAAATACTGCGATAACATGTCTCTATTTTCAGCAATACCCACGTTCTGTGCTACTAAACGATGATGAATAAAGTTATTGTTGATTGTTATCTTTGGCTTCATAAGGTATTGGCGAATTATATAGCAGTTCATTGTTATATTGGTCTTGATAAATAATACAAAGTGAAAAGAAAGCTGCAGTTAGTTTTACATTGAACCTGAAAAACTTTTTTGTTCTTTATTTGTTCAAAGTATGTAGACATCGCTGGATAGGCCAGCATTTAATGTCCATCCCTAATTGCCCTTCAGAGGCTGGTTGTGAGATTGAACCATTACAGTCCATCTGGGTCAGGTACACTGCAGTGCTGTTAGAAAGGGTGTTCCAGGATTTTAAATCATTGATAGTGAAGGAACAGCAACATTGTCCAAGTCAGGATGGTCTGTGGCTTGGAAAGAAACTTGCAGGTGGTCATGTTCCCATCTATCTGCTGTCCTTGTCCTTCTAGGTGGCAGACGTCGTGGGTTTGGAAGGTGCTGTCAGGGGAGCCTTTGTGTGCTACTCCAGTGCATCTTGCTGATGGCACACATTGCTGCCACAGCCCATTCCAATGCTGCCATGGACACATGTATCTGCAATAGGCAGATTGGTGAGGACGAGGTCAAGTATGTTTTTCCCTCTTGTTGGTTCGCTCACCACCTGCCACAGACTCTGTAGAGCAGCTATGTTCTTTGGTACACAGCCACTACAGTCAGTAGTGCTGCTAACGAGCCACTCTTGGTGATGGACAGTGAAGTCCCCCAAGCAGAGTATATTCTGTGCCCTTGCCACACTTAATGCCTCCTCCAAGTGCTGTTCAACTTAGAGGAGTACTGATTCATCAGCTGAGTGAGGGGGTCAAGGGTGGTATGTGTTAATCAGTAGGAGGTTTTCTTGCCCATGTTTTACCTGATACCATGAAACTTCATGGGCTCTGAGGTCCCTCATCCCTGGGACCATTCTATTCAATCTCACCCTTCATGCTCTAAGGATAACAATCCCAGCTTTTCCAGTCTCTCCACATGAACTGAGGCCCTCATCCCTGCTCATTTTCTGGTCAATCTCCCTTTTAACATTCCCTGCTCCATGGTGAATAATCGCAATTTCTCCATTCTTTCCACATTCACTGAAGTCACACATCCCTGCTCCCATTCTGGTCAATCTCCTCTTTCACCCTTTCTAAAGCCTTCATGTCTTTCATAAAGTGTAGTTTCCAGAACTGGCCACAATACTGCAGTTGAGACAGCAGCACATGTACAGGCCGACACCACCTACCCCGACAGCATCTCATCAAGCAAGACGATTCAGAGTGCGACAAAATAAACGTGGTTACAACAAAGAAAGTGCTTGCTGCCGCCCTTGGACACCGTCTCCTTGTGGGAAATGGAGACAGAATTCCCAACTCCCACCTCTTTGTTCCATCAATCAAAATGATAGTTGCTCATCCCCCAATACACTTTGAGAGAGTCGTCAGCAAAGCATTTGGGATCTTGGGCTTCATAAATGTAGGCATTGAGTATAAAAACAGGGAAATTGTGCTGAACCATGATAAAGCTCTGGTTTATGACTTTAACCCCTTGCAGGGACTAAACCAAATCAGCAGCACATCCCCACGAATCTCCTTTAAGCAAGCTGAAACCAGACAAACTCTCAAACACTTATTTGAGTCCAAAGAATTGCACCAGCTTTCCCACAAAGAAAGAAAACCAACAGAGAATTTTACCATCTTTCAGATAACCTTTTTCTAATATTTTTGTGGCTTAATCATAAATAGTCCACATATTATAAGGGTCTGGGAAACTCTCTTCAATACGTATCTCTCCACTTAAAGAGACACAGAGAGGTGGATCTTACAATTGTATACAGAATACTACATGAGACAATTTATTAACTTTTATATATTTATTAAAATATTTAACCTGCAATAAACTTCTTAAGTGTATAAGTATATCACAATATCAAATATTACTGAGAGATGCAACACACATTCTTATTTCTAACATAGAATCCAAAAGTTTAGTCTTACTAATTCTACAGCAAAATTATCTTAGAATATCCAGGAGATCCATCAAAATTTAAAGTAAACGTGTACCTTAAATCCCCGATTAAGGCATGGGATGAGAAGTGGTGTCGAGGATTCAACACCACTCAGTGTTTTCTTTCGTACCTTGTATCTCTATACTATGTCTAAGGTGTCATATGACTTTTGAATTTTGCATGTGACTTTTTTGTCGTTCCTTTGAAAATCCATATATTTGTTTTACTCGAATTTGCAGTTTGTGGGCTTTTATCTGGTGAAAGTGTTTATAATGGTGTTTACCTGATGTCTTTTGTTCCCATTTGTTGTTAATTACCCTTTCCAAGGCACTCCAAAGCAACCCCAGGAGCCGCACTGTCTGAACAACGACCCTATACTCTAATTAAGGTTTATTGCTACCTCTTACTGAGGTCACACACGATATTTCAATCTGTGTGTTTATCGACCATGTCCCTGGTAATGGCGATTCTATTCTGACAAAGACCTTGAAATGTTTAACTCTACCATCTTAAAGGAGACCTCAGTGAGCGCTGAAAACTAACCATTTATTAAATATTTAACTCTAAAGGTATAATCTACCAACTATTTCCAAATTCTACTTAATCAAGCCTATTATACCTATATTCCTTCACAACACTTCAGGGAGAATGTGAGGGCCCTTTAGAGGGTGCCGAGGAGATTTACCAGAATGGTTCCAGGGTCGAGGGATTTTAGTTACAAGGTTAGATTGGAAAAGCTGGGATTGTTCTCCTCAGAGCAAATGAGATTGAGGGGAAATTTGATAGAGGTTTACAAGATTATGTCAGGATTTGATAAGTTAGACAAGTAAAATCTCTTCCCATTAACTGCTGGGACAAGGACTAGGGGACGCAGATTGAAGGCTTAGGATGAAAGATGCAAGGAGGAGGGGGAGGAATATGTTTTTACACAGCGTGCAGAAATGACTGGAACTCACTGCCCTTGAGGGTGATGGAAGTGGAGCCAAATGATTTCAAAAGGAAATTGGATGAACACTTAACGAAATAAACTTGCAGGTCTACGGGGAATAAGCAGGGGAGTGGGACTGACTGGATAGTTCCATGGGGAGCCAGCATGGACTCAATGGGCTGAATTTCCTCCTTCTATGCTGCGAATGGCTCTATGACACTCTGGAATCTTTTCTCAAAGACTTCAGGATGATGGTTAGGAGATTGTGGAAGCTCTTGTGTTTAAACTCAGCGTTGTATGTGTTGACGGCTCCGTAGCTTTCCAGATCATTGTTCAAGTTCTTGCACCAGGCTCCCGTTAATGGTGTTAGCTGTCACCGTGATCATGTCCTCTCAGAGACCCACCCAGGCTTTGAGATTTGTCTTTGTCCTCGTTGCAGATCTTCTCAAACTCTGAGTCATTCCGCAGATCTTTCCACAGATATTGTCAAGCCATGTCATCCCAGTCATCTGCCTGCGTGAAGAAACAGACAGCGGCATATTTCACCAGGTTCAGCTCTGGGTTTACTTTGGAACAGATTCCTGACAACAGATTCCTGTTGCCAGTGGCCCACAAACTGACTAAAATCTAACCTGCCAATCAGAAAAACAGAATTCTCAAACTTCGACCTGACAATCATAACAACTGAATTCCTAAACTTCGACCTGACAATCAGAAAAAACAGAAATCCCAAACTCTGAGCTGCCAATCAGAAAGAGAGAATTCCCAAACTCTGACCTGCCAATCAGAAAGACACAATTTCCAATTCTGACCTGTCAAACAGAAATAGAATACCCAAACTCCGACCTGCCAATCAGAAAGACGGAATTCCCAAATTCTGACCTGCCAATCAGAAAGACAGAATTCCCAATGATACTGATCCTGCTTCCAGCTATGGTAATCCCAAAGTTGTTCACAGCAATGAGGGCCATCGGAACTGAGGTCACTGTTGTGTTGTAGGAAACGTGACAGGCATTGAGTGCACAGCAAGATCCCACTGACAGTTCTGTCACTGACCTAAAACATTAACTCTATTTCTCTCTCCACAGATACTGCCAAACCTGCTGAGTATTTCCAGTACTTTCTGCTTTTATTTCGAACTGATGTTGCTTAGAGTTAAATATTGGGCCCAGGAACACCAGGGAAAATAGCCCACTCCCCGCTCTTCTTGGAATCGTGCCTTGGGATCTTTTACATCCACACAAAAGGGCAGAGGGGGCCTCATATTAATGTCTCATCGTGAAAACCCGCACCTCCGATAATGTGGCACTTACACTGTACTGATCCTCTGGCAGTGAGGCACACCCTTCAGTACTGACCATTCTACATTGCAGCATTCCCTCAGGACTGGCCATCCGACAGTGCAGCGCTCCCTCAGTACTGACACTCCCCCCCCCCGATACTGCAGCATTCCCTCAGAACTAATCCTCCGACAATGTGACACTCCCTCACTACCGACCTTCTCACAGTGCAGTACAGCCTCAGTACTGACCATCCAACAGTGCAGCACTCCCTCAGTACTGACCCTTCGACAGTGCAGCACTCAGTCAGTACTGACCCTTCGATGCTGCTGCATTCCCTCAATACTGACCCAGCGATAATGTGGCACTCACTCAGTGCTGACCCTCTGACAATGCAGCGCTCCCTCGGTAGTGACTCAGTATTGACCCTCTGAAGTGCAGCACTCCCTCAGTACTGACCCTCCGACAGTGGAGCATTCCCTCAGTACTGACCCTACGACAGTGCAGCGCTCCCTCAGAATTGACTCTGCGACAGTGCAGCACTCCCTCAGTACGACCCTGCAATAGTGCAGCACTCCCTTATGTTTTCAAATTAAGCACGGCGCATATATCACCACGATACCTAAAACCACTGTGAGGACATGGAAGATAATGTTCAACCAGGAGTGAGTCTACACATTTGACCCCCAGTTCCATAAGTCCTCCCACCAAGTAGAATCGTTTATCTCATCAACCTCATCTTGTAACTTCTTCGACTGTTGTTCCAGATTGTCGTACACTACAGCTATGGATTCGAGCTGCTTTCTCTCTTTACTCCAGCATGTGGGCAATGGCTGAATAGTATATTCGTATTCCTGGAGGTAAGTTATCAAGTCCTCTTTAATACTTTCTATCACGCTTATAATTTCTGTCTTTCGTTTATGTATGTCTACCAACTCCATCATTCCTATTCTGGTTGGTATTTGTGGGTTGAAATAGAACGTACTGTTGCTCACTGGACAAGTGCTGTTATGTCTATACTGGTATTCCTTCTGCGTAGTGGTTAAGACATATCTCCCCTTTCCCATATCGACCACATGGGTTAGCCCTGACAATGCTTTTCTAGTTTCCATGATGCAATTCACAGTGGCATTACATCCACATTTTGACTCTGCTGTTTTAGATTGAGGATGAGGACATATGACCACCTGGTTTTCCAGACTACACTCAGAAAACGTCGTTCCGGCTTTCTCTTTTCCAATTTCCACAACATAGGCTAATATATCATAATATTTTATGTAATCTTTTCCCCTTATCACCCCTGCATCTGTACCAGTGACCGAAGGGGACAGCAGACTGAGACCACTTTGGCTGTCTCACTGACCCCGGGGGAGAGCAGACAACCCCACTGAGTCTGTATCACAGACCGCGTGGAGAGCAGGCTGATCCCACTGTGTCTGTACCACTGACCCCGCGGGAGAGCAGACTGACCTGTCTGTATCTGTAACACTAACCCCGGGGAGAGCAGACTGACCCCTCAACGTTTGCAACACATATTCCCGGGGGTAGCAGATTGACCCCAATGTTTCTGTATCACTGACCTCAGGGAGAGCGAACTGACCCCAGTGAGTATCTATCATGGAACCCGGTGGAGAGCAGACTGACTCCATTGTGTCTGCATCACTGATCAAAGGGGAGAGCAGATAGACCCCAAAGTGACTGTGTCGCTGACCCCGGGATCCAGCAGATTAATCCCACTGTGTCTGCATCATTGACCCCTGGGAAAGTGGACTGACCCCATTCTGTCTTTATCACTGACATCGCCGGAGAACAGTCTGACACCAGTGTGCCTGTGTCACTAACCCCAGAACTTTTCAGTCTAATCCTACTGTGTCTGTATCATAGAGCATGGGGAGAGCATACTGTCCCCACCGTGTCGTTAACACTGACCCCGGGGAAAGCAGACTAACACCACTCTGCCTGCAACACTGTGCCCGGGGAGTGCAGACCGATTCCATTGCCTCTGTATCCAGACACCGGGGGAGAGCAGACTGGTCCCGCTGTGTCTGTATCACTGACCGAAATGGACAGCAGACTGGCCCCTCTGTGTATCACTGACAATGTGGAGAGCAGATTGATCCCACTGTGCCTGTTTCCATGACCCTCGGGGTACAGCAATCTGAAAATACTGTGTATCACTGATCCATGTGGAGAACAGATTGACACCACTGTATCTGTAACACTGACCGAAGGGGACAGCAGGCTGGCCCCTCTGTGTATCACTGACACTGTGGAGAGCAGATTGACCCCACTATGCTTGTTTCACTGTGCAGTTACATCCCACTGTGTCTGTAACAGTAACCCGGGGAGAGCAGACTGACCCCACTTTGTTTGTATCACTGACCCGGGGAGAACAGACTGATCCCACTGATGTCTGTATCACTATGCCCGGGGAGAGCAGACTGATCCCACTGTGTCTCTATCAATGAGCCCGTGGGAGAGCAGACTGACCCCAAAGTGTCTGTGTCATTGACCCGGGGCGAGAACAGACTGGCCCCTTAATGTCTGCATCACAGACGCCGGGGAGACTAGACTGACCCCACTTGTCTGTATCACTGACCGGAGGGGAAAGCAGACTGTCCCCATTGTGTCTGCATCACTGACCCAGGATCCAGCAGATTGATCCCACTGTGTCTGCATCCCTGACCCAGGATCCAGCAGATTGATCCCACTGTGTCTGCATCACTGACCCTGGGAAAGCGGACTGTCCCCACTGTGTCTGCATCACTGACCCCTGGGAAAGCAAACTGACCCCATTCTGTCTTTATCACTGACATCGCCGGAGAACAGACTGACCCCAATGTGTCTGTGTTACTAAGCCCTGAGGAGTGCAGTCTGAATCCATTGTGTCTGTATTATCGAGCATGGGGAGAGCAGACTGTCCCCACCGTGTTGTTATCACTGACCCGCGGGAGAGCAGACTGACACCATTGTGTCTGTATCACTGACCCCGGGGAGAGCAGTCTGATTCCATTGCCTCTGTATCCAGACACCGGGGGAGAGCAGACTGACCCCACTGTCTCTCTATCACTGACCGAAAGGGACAGCAGACTGGCCCCTCTGTGTATCACTGACAATGTGGAGAGCAGGTTGGCCCCACTGTGTCTGTGTCCCTGATCCTAGGGGTACGGCAATCTGAAAATACTGTGTATCACTGACCCCTGTGGAGAACAGACTGACCCAACTGTGTCTGTATCATTAACCTCGCGGAGCGCATATTGATCCCACTGTATCTGTATCAGTAACCCTACGGGAGAGCAGTCTGACCCCAATGTGTCTGCATCACTGACGTGGGGAGAGCAGACTGACAACAAAGTGTCTGTGTCACTGACCCCGGGGAGACAAGTCCGACCCCACTGTGTCTGTATCACTGACCCGAGGGGAAAGCAGACTGTCCCCACTGTGTCTGCATCACTGACCCCTAGGAAAGCGGACTGACCCTACTTTGTCTTCATCAGTGACCCAACAGGAGTGCAGTCTGACCCCACTGTGTCTGTATCATCGAGCACGGGGAGAGCAGACTGACACCATTGTGTCTGTATCACTGACCGAAGGGGACAGCAGACTGGCCGCTCTGTGCATTACTGACACTGTGGAGAGAAGATTGTGCCTGTTTCCCTGACTCCAGGGGTTTGGTAATCTGAAAATACTGTGTATCACTGACCTCGTGGAGTGCAGATTGATCCCACTGTGTCTGTATCACTGTGCAGTTTCATCCCACTGTGTCTGTATCACTGACCCCAGGAAGAGCAGACTGACCCCACTTTGCCTTCATCACTGCCTCGGGGAGAGCAGACAGACACCAATGTGTCTATATCAGTGACACGGGATGAGCAAACTGACAGCATTGTGTCTGTATCACCGACCCCGGGGAAAGCAGCCTGATTCCATTGCTTCTGCACCACTGACTCGGTGGGAGAGCAGACTGACCCCACTGTGTCTTTATCACTGACTCAAGGGGACAACAGACTGGCCCCTCTGTGTATTACTGACACTGTGTAGAGCAGATTGACTCCAATGTGCCTGTTTCCCTGACCCCAGGGGTGTGGCAATCTGAAAATGCTGTGCATCACTGACCGCTAAGGAGAACAGACTGACCCCACTATGTCTGTATCACTGACCCCGGGGAGAGCAGACTGACCCCAATGTGTCTATATCACTGAGCCAGGGAGAGCAGACTGACCCCACTGTGTCTATATCACTGATCCACGGAGAGCAGACGGAACCCATTGTGCCTCTATCAGTGACCCCGTGGGTGAGCAGACTGACCCCAAAGTGTCTTTGTCACTGACCCTGAAGGAGAACAGGCTGACTCCATACTGTCTGTATCACAAACCCTGGGGAGAGCAGACTGACCCCACTGTGTCTGTATCACAAACCCCGGGGGGATCAGACTGAACCCACAGTGTCTGTGTCACTGACCCGCGGGGAAAGCAGACTGTCCCAACTGTGTCTGTATCACTGACCCTGTGGGCGAGCAGACTGACCACACAGTGTCTCTTTCACTGACCCGGGGAGAGCAGAATGATCAGACTGTGTTTGTATCACTGACTCCGGTAGAGAGCAGACTGATCCCACTGTTTCTGTGTCACTCACCCCGGGAGAGATCAGACTGACCCCACTGTGTCTGACTTTCACTCCCTCTCTGACTTTCTCTGTCTCTTTCTCTGCTTTCTCTCGCTTTCTTTGGCATTTTCTGACTTTCCCCTTCCGTCAATTTCATCGCCCACCAATTTCTCCCCCTCAAGTTTCAAAATGACTTTGGGGCCCCTGTCAATTTGAGTGCAGTGTAGATTTACTGGAATGTTTACCGGGCTCCAAGGGTTCAATTACAGGGCAATGGGGAACAAATAGGTATGTATTCCCTGGAACTTTGTAGGATGAGGGATGATTTGGTCAAATTTGGTGAGATATTAAGCGGAACTGATGGGGTATATTGGGGTCAAAAATACTATTTCGACAGGTCAGGGAGTCTGGCACCAGTGAGCACGGTATAAAAAATAGAGGCAGACCTTTCAGGAGTAAATTTAGGCAACACTTCTACACACATAAGGTGGTATTAGTCCTTTGATGATAAACAAATTGTTCATTTTTAAATCTAAGGCTGACCTCATCGAATTCCTTTTGGAAATTGAAATATTGTTCTGCCGCTCTCTGTCTCTGAGTCACTCTGTTTCTCGATGTGTTTTAGTGCGTGTGTTTCTGTGAGTATGTTCTGTGTGAACGTGTGTCTGTGTGCATGTGTTTCTGTGTGCATGTGTGTGTTCCATTTGTTTGTGTGTGTGTTTCTGTGTATATGTGTGTGTTTCTGTGTCTGCTTCTGTGAGTGTGCCTCTATGAGTGTGTGTGGCTATGCCTTTTTCTCTGTCACTTTTCCGAAACTTTGTAAAACCCATATACATCTGTTTGGCTGCGTTTGGTGACACCACAACTGCAGACAGTGCACTTTCTTATGCAGGCTGGTAAGAAACCCATATCCGCAGCTGGCTCCAATGTTCCCGTGAAAGTTCAGTTGTTGTGAGTGCCCAGTTTTTTTTTGTCATGAACAGTCACTTGAAATTGTTCAAGAATCTTTGCAGACACATACACTGCATCACAGAACAAGACCTGCATGGTTCCTTCCAGATTGCTGCAAAGAGTTTAGCAGTAAAGCTGAGCGACACTCTCCTTCCCTGTCTCTTTCTCTTTCTCGCTGGTTCTTTCTCCCCATTGCTATACTTCCCTCTCTCTGTTATCCTCTCTCCATCTCTGTCCCTGTTCTTTCTCACTGTTACTCTCTCCATCTGGATGGAGGAGGCGAAAGAGAGGTATATATAGAGGCAGCTTTCTTCTCTTCTTCTTCTTTGGCCTTTTTGTCTCGAGAGACAGTGGGTAAGTGCCTAGAGGTGGTCGGTCGTTTGTGAAGCAACGCCTGGAGTGGCTATAAAGGCCAATTCTACAGTGACAGACTCTTCCGTGGGCTCTGCAGATAAAATTAGTTGTCGGGGCTGTTACACAGTTGGCTCTCTCCTTGCACTTCTCTCTTTTTTCCCGCCAACAGCTAAGCCTCTTCAACTCACCAGTCTTTAGCCCCGCCTTTATGGCTGTCAGCCAGCTCTGGTGATCACTGGAAACTGACTCCCACGACTTGTGATCAACGTCACAAGACTTCATGTTGTGTTTGCAGATGTCTTTAAAGCAGAGACATGGACAGCCATTGGGTCTGTTACCAGTGACGAGCTCGCTGGACAATGTGTCCTTGGGGATCCTGCCATCTTCCAGACGACTCACATGGCCAGGCCATTTCAAGCGCCGCGGGCTCACTAGGGTGTATATGCTGGGGATGTTGTCCACCTCGCGGACTTCTGTATTGGAGATACGGTCCTGCCACCTGATGCCAAGGATTTTCCAGAGTAAGGAATGATGAAATGAATTGAGACGTCGCTCTTGGCTGACATACGTTGTCCAGGCCTCGCTGCCATAGAGCAAGGTACTGAGGACACAGGCCTGATACACTCGGACTTTAGTGTTCCGTGTCAGTGCGCCATTTTCCCACACTCTCTTGGCCACTCTGGACATAGCAGTGGAAGCCTTTCCCATGTGCTTGTTGATTTCTGCATCTAGAGACAGGTTACTGGTGATAGTGGAGCCTAGGTAGGTGAACTCTTGAACCACTTCCAGAGCATGGTCGCCGATATTGATGGATTGAGGATTTCTGACGTCCTGTCCCATGATGTTTGTTTTCTTGAGGCTGATGGTAAGGCCAAATTCGTTGCAGGCAGACGCAGTCCTGTTGATGAGTCTATGCAAACATTCTTCAGTGTGAGATGTTAATGCAACATTGTCAGCAAAGAGGAGTTTCCTGATGAGGACCTTCCGTACTTTCACCTTCGTTCTAAGATGGGCAAGGTTGAACAACCTGTCACCTGATCTTGTGTGGAGGAAAATTCCTTCTTCTGATGACTTGAGTGCGTGAGAGAGCAGCAGGGAGAAGAAGATATCAAACAGTGTAGATGCGAGAACACAGCCGTGTTTCACTCTACTCAGGATAGGAAAGGGATCTGATGAGGAGCCGCTATGCTGAATTGTGCCTTTCATATTGTCATGGAATGAGGTGATGATACTTAGTAGCTTTGGTCAACATCCGATCTTTTCTAGTAGTCTGAAGAGACCACATCTGCTGACGAGGTCAAAGGCTTTGGTGACATCTATGAAAGCAAAGTAGAGGGGCATCTGTTGTTTGTGGCATTTCTCCTGTAGCTGGTGAAGGGAGAACAGCATGTCAATGGTGGATCTCTCTGCTCGATAGCCTCACTGTGCCTCAGGGTAGACATGCTCAGCCAGCTTCTGAAGTCTGTTTAAAACGACTCGAGGGAAGACTTTCCCCACTGTGCTGAGCAGGGAGATTCCACGGTAGTTGTTGCCGTCACCAAGGTCACCCTTGTCCATATAGAGGGTGATGATATTGACATCTTGCATGTCCTGTTGTACTGTTCCCTCATCCCAGCACAGGCAAAGCAGTTCATGGACTGCTGAGAGTATAGCAGGCTTAGCACTCTTGATTATTTCAGAGGTAATGCCGTCCTTCCCATGGGATTTTCCACTGGCTACAGAATCAATGGCATCACTGAGTTCCGATTTTGTTGGCTGTTCGTCCAGCTCATCCATGACTGACAGAGACTGGTCTGCAGTGAAGGCGGTTTCAGTGACAACATTTTCCCTGGAGTACAGTTCTCGGTAGTGCTCCACCCAGTGGTCCATTTGCTTGCGTTGGTCAGTGATTGTGTCCCCAAATTTAGACTTGAGAGGGGCTATCTTCCTGATAGTTGGCCCAAACGGTTTCTTAATATCATTATACATTCCTCTGATGTTTCCGGCGTCGGAGGTCGGCTGAATACGACTGCATTGGTGTTGCCAGCAGTCATTTGCAAAGCGCCTGGCTGTTCTTTTTGCAGTGCTTCTGCCTACTTTAAGTGCTACAGATTTTAACTCACTGGGGCCTTTCTTGTAGTTCAACAGTGCAATGTGCCTAGCGGCTATGACAGGTTCCAAAGATTGAAACCAGTCCACATTCTGCTTCTCACGTTTGCCATAGGTGGTCATTACTGAGCCGTAGATGGCATCTCTGATGTGGGCCCACTTGGTTTCTGCATTCCCTGTAGGAGTGTTTTGAAGGGCTTTTTCAAGTGAAATTAGAAACGTGTGAAACAGCTGCAGATAAGAAATTCTGCTGTGTTGATTTGCGGGCATGGGGGCCCTTCTGCTTGGAGTGATGTAACTTCTTTGGTTTGAGTCTAACTTTGCTGCACACCAGGGAGTGGTGACAAGACAAAGGCGAGAGCACAAGAAAAGAGACTTATTTGGGCACGGTATGATACCGGGGTCTTTGGGCCTGGGCCACTCTGTGGAAGCTGCCTGTGATTTGAACACTGTTCATAGAGGCTCGCCTTTTGATGATGAGGTCCAGCTGTTGCCAACGACGTGACCTTGGGTGCCTCCATGAAATCTGGTGTAAACCGTAGCGTGGAGTCAACTCCCCTTTGGCCCCTTTATTCCCATCACCCACTTGATCCTGGCCATCACGTGGGACTAAGTCCTCTTAATTCAGGCTCAGGCTGGGTGTTTGGGATATCGGGTTGCAGGAGAGCCACCCTCCAACTAATCCACCGGCTACAGTTAATGGCTTAGTACAAAGAGGAGAAAAATCAGTCCTTTCTTTAAATATCAATTTACTTTATTCACGTTGTTGTACAATGTAAAAATAAGGCTTATACACTTGGTTAGACAAAAGCATGCAAATCAAACTGGGTTATACAGATAATAACAAAGTTAGCTAGAATTGCTAAGCACACCCACTAGGTTCCTCTGACCTTTCCCTGACCTAGTCACAGAAAACAAAGGATAATACCCGGAAAAGGGGAGAGCTGACGCTGGCCAGGCGTTCCATTCTCTCTCTCTTTTACGTCGTAGCCGCGTTGCAGACGCAGGGTCTTCGGATGGTTGGTCTCCAGAGTTTATCGCTGGCTCTGTTCCCGAGAAGTTCTATACTTATTCTCCTTCTTATCTCTCCAAAACGGAGCTGTCTCTTTCCGGTTGGTTTAAGCTTGCTCACCTCGTTCATATCTTCTCCTAATTGGCCCAGGCCCAAAGACCCCGGTATCATACCGTGCCCAAATAAGTCTCTATTCTTGTGCTCTCGCCTTTGTCTTGTCACATAAATTAATTAGTTCAAACTGTTTTTTACCAGCACAGGCCAGTGTCTAAGCTCCAGGTTACGATAGTTCACAAACAATCCAGCAGTTTGTAACAGACTCTGTATTTCTCGCAGTCCCTGGCTAAAACTGGTGACAGGGTTTAGTGTGAAAGAACGAGTTAATGATGCAGCGGTTGTGAGTGGGACGCAACTCCAGCAGTCTCTGTCCATTCTCATTCATCCTTCCAATGCCATAACGCCCAAGGCAGGAGGGCCATGTGTCATGGTTAGCTCCAACCCTGGCATTAAAGTCCCCCAGCAGGAACAAATGTTCGATATTGGGAATGCTACTAATGATATTATGGCGTTCCTCATAGAACTGGTATTTTACTTCAAGTGGGGAGCAGCGTGTTGGAGCATAGATGCTGAGCAGGCGTACTGGACCAGAGGCGTGAGCAGTCAGAAGGACAATATGCATTCTGTGCCATGTGAGGGAGGCTCTATCATGCTGAGCAATGAGTTTCTGATGGTGTAGCCCACTCCATGTTGTCTTGGTTCTTCAGGATCTCGACCCTGCCAGTAGAAGGTGTAATCTTGCACTCTTAGAGATCCGTCCGCAGGGAGGCGTGTCTCCTGAAGTGCTGCAATGTCCAGATTGAGTCTACTGAGATCGTTGTTAATGATGGTGGTCTTCCGAGAATCATTGATTTGTGTAAGGTCTTCCAACAGGCCGGGACACATAGTTCTGACGTTCCAGCATGCAAAATGAAGAGTTGGCACCTTCTTTCCGTTTTTCGTCGTGCTGTGCGGTGCATTGTTACAGTCCACTTGTCGGGCAGCTTTACTCTGCATCGAACGCCACAGTCTACCTGCCCCGGGGTGTTTGATAGAACAGAGAAGTTGGAGATTTACTCTCTAGCTGACTACGGGCTGCACTCCGCTTGGCAGTATTTGGTGGGACACTGTAGATGGAGATCTACTCTATATCGCTGGAATTTAGATGGTTAAGGGATGGCTTGATCAAAGTTCACAAGATAATAATGGAACTAAGGGACGATGAAGAGAAACCCTTCTCACTGGCTGGGAGAGTCTTCGACCAGGGGCAAAGTCTAAAAATCGAACATTATTCTAAAACACTTTCAAGAGTGAAATTAAGAAATATTTCTGCACACACAGCATGGTAGCAGCTTGGAACTGTCTTCCACACGTGACCCTTCCCTACCCCTGTAATCTCCTCCAGCTCCACAGTCCTCCAATATCTGTGATCCTCTAATTCTGTCCTTTTGAGCAGCCCCAATTTTAATCGTCCCACCATTCGTGGCCGTGCCTTCCAGCTGCCAAAGCCCAAACTCTGGAATTCCTTTCGTACTCCTCTCCGTCTCACTACCTGTTTTCCTCTTTGAAGACGCTCCCTCAGATCAACCTATTTGACCAAGTTTTTGGTCGTCTCGTCTAATATCTCCTCAAGTGACTCAGCGTCAAATTTGCATTTTCTTTATTTATTTGTTGGATGTGTGCATTACTGGCTGGGCCAGCATTTATTACCCATCCCTAATCACTCTTGAGAAAGTGATGGTGAATCTCCTCCTTAAACCACTGCAGTTTATGTAGTGTCATTACACCCGCAGAGCTGTTAGAAGACAGTTCCAGGATTTTGACCCAGTGACAGTGAAAGAGCAGTGATCTCACTGCTAGTCTGGATTGAGTGTGACTTGAAGGGAAGCTTGCAGGTGGTCCTGTTCCCATGTGTTTTTTTCACTTTCTATCCTCCTCATTCTCACACTATTCTCCCCAGTCTCTTTGTCTATCTCTCTCTGTCTCTCGCCCTCTCTCTCTCTCTCTTTCTCCAACTCTGTCCAAGACATTATCTGTGTCTCTCTCACACTATCTCTCACTCTCCCTCTTTTAATCACTCTCTCCTTCCCTCTCTCCTTGGACAACCATGCTTTCAGTCATTTTGTGGTTAATGTCGAACCTGTAACTCTTACCCTTGCTGGGAAAGTCAATGTAGTTTGAAGATATCAAACATAGATCCAATACTCACCCTAAAACACTCACACGAAAGCCTCAATAATGAATTGGACAGAACGTGGGGATTATTACTAAGGTGCTGTCAAGCACTCCTTACACCCTGTCTCCCTTCTTCCCTGCTTGTAAAGTGTATCAGTTTTTTTAGCAATATTTTTTCAACAGCATTATATGTAAAGTAAATGAAACCTGGGGCTCAACATCAACAGCCATTTTTGTCAGAAAGTTCCAAACAAATATCACACCTGGTGTGTTGAAGCGTTTCTTCATTTCACGCTTAAAAGGTTTTCAGGCTATGTTTAAATTTTTAGACTATGCCCCAAAGTTCCTGACTGCGCAGCCAGTGGGAATAGTTACTCTCTGCACACATTATCATTTTCCCTTATGATATTGAAAACATTGATCAAATCACCCCTTAACCTTCTAAATTCCAGGGATACAGATTAAATCTCCACCGACAATGTCCCAGTAAACACTCCCAAGCCAAGCACAATGGGAACACAGAAGGGGAAACCTGGGGTGAGATACAGGGTAAAGACAGGGCCTATTGTATTATGAACATAGAAATGGTCTTGTGTAGTACAAACTGAGACCGGGTGAAACAAAGCAGAACCAGAGACATGGCCGAGTGTAACAAACCGAGACGTTGTCTAGTGCAGTAATAATGGAGGCAGGGTCTCGCGCTTTACGAGCAGAGGCAGGATTTAGTGCAGTAATATCTGAAATAGATTGTTGGTCTTAAACAGATGAAGACAAGGTCGCTAATCGTGGGGCTGTTTGATTTGGGGATGAAGGGATGGAGTGTAATGTATCCACTTAGCTTATAACACAAATTGAGGTGAGACAGTAAGCTGTGAGGAGGACACAGAGAGGGGGCGGAGTACGGAATATGGACTTCTTCAGTGAGTGGGCAAGAAAGTGGCTGATGGAATATACTGTGGAGAAAAGTCAGGTATTCAGATTGGCTGAAAGAAAAAGTCATGGACATTGAAATGATTGTGTTTTATGCAACACATTATTTACATCAGAGTCAAAGCTGCTGAAGTAATGTGTTTGTTCAGGTGAGTGTAGCTAATAGCAATAATCAGGGGTATAACCGTGTCAGTGGAGACGCATTCCCTGTATAAATCAGGACCCATTGGAATGGATCAGCTCATAGTGCTGGAGCTGTGGGTTCCAGGCTAACAGGAGTCTCTGCTTCTCACAGAAATGGGATATCCAGTAATCCTTCAGATCGCATTCATTTATTATCCTGTACCTGCTGCAATTGGAGTTCCTGGTAAGACTGTATATCAGTTGATAATGGTGTAACTCGATGTTAACTGTGCTGCTGTACTCGGTATTATTTCTCACTGTGTGTTTCACCCAGCCACCTGTTCTTTACCAGCAATTTACTAATGGAATCTCCTGATTGTCTACTCTTTCAGTCTTGCAGGAGCTGCATTATATTTAATGGTATTGGTTTTAGTAACCCTGGAATACTTACTGGATTATTGTGTTTATTTAATATATTTGAATCAGATGTCTCGGTTAAGATCAAGAAAAAGAGCTTCAGGAGATTTTCACATTTTCGTGATGTGCAACTAACCGGTCCTGGAATATTTTAATGATTTTTTTTCGCTGTTTGATAACGAGACCTCCCACAATATCACTGCTACAAGGAGGCAGCAAAATATTCTCCCAACCCAATAACATGGTTCAGTTTAACTGCGATTTCAATGTATTTATTGGTTATCACTGTTATAAAATATATTGTGCATGTCTGACGCTGCTTCAGAGGTCTGGCTACTGAACTGAGTTTGCTGCTGCCTCTTTCACATCTCCTTCTCTGTTTCACCGTGGAGTCTTCACTGTCACTAAACTACATTGTAAAACAGAAAGTATTGATGTGATGTGTTTATTGGTTTACACTGTATCAGTTGAATCAAGAGTCTTTTCATTTATCTGCAGATTATCAGCTGCACCGCTGGTGTTGGTGTTTTATTAATTTAATTACCCCACATTCTAACGGTGTACTTTATAATTCCAGGAGAATGAATTTCAATGATTCTGAGGTTTGTCTGGAAGAAGCTTTTGATTCTGTTTATTCCATGTATTGTAGATGAAGTGAAGAGTGCAGGTGAACAGGTGGAGACTTGTGTGCTCTATAGACACACTAAATTATTCAAAGATGTTTCACCATTGAACAAACTGACTCTTAAAATAGAATCATTGAACATGGGGCTGGTGAAGAGAACACAGGCACAGAATGTGATGAACAAATCGCGTGTGAAAAGTGGTATTAAGTAACAGTTTTCAGGATATGAGGAGTCCAGAGAGCTCGGGAGGGCAACTTAGAGAAGGAGCAGGAAGAATGAAACAGAGGGGAAAAGATAACCTGAAGGAAAGTGAAAGAGGAAGAAGCAGAGTGAATAAATCACTCGCATAAAGTGCTGGAATATTCAAAGTAATTATTGAGAAAAACTGAGAGTTGAAGTTGTCAGTTGTCAGATTGTGTTAATTTTACTGTTGGAATTGGTCCCTCAGTATTTATTTCTGTCAGGTCTTCATTTTGTTTTGTAGAAAGTTCCTATTCCTTACTTATTGACTTAATGAACATAATAACATCAGTTCTTCGCTGATGGTTATTCATTATTTAAATACTGTACTTCAAAATCTCTGTGACGATTGAATTCAATAAAGAGCGAGGCTGATAACAGAAATATGCTTAAATTGATATTTAATTGACTGTGCAAACTAAATGTATTGACTATATTGGATAACCAATGACACGTTCTCCAGCACCAATATTAGTTTTTTAATAAATTAATTGAGTTTTGTTGCTGGGATCTATAAATTAGTTCTGCACGAACGCTTTGCTGCAGTCTCTCCCCCTGAAGCTCAGCCTCTCCTCTCACTTTATTGAATCCTCTGCCCATTGCTTCAATTTATCCACTTTCCCAAACCGTCTGCTCCTGTCTCCCCTCCAGCTCGAACATGACCTTTTCCTTCTCGCCCTCCCAATCTCACTCACTTGCTTCACTTCCAACTTCCTCTTCCAAATAAATCCCAACCCTCAAACTCACCGCAGCAGCTCTCAGACTTTTCCCACTTTGTACCAGCCTCTGTCTGTTCTCTGAACCCACAGAAACGAACCAGCTGTTCTCAAACCTTCCCGAACGACAATCTGGAGATAAATCCCCATTTAACACATTGGATTCCATCTCTGTAAAACACCTTCTCATTTCCCCACCGGTACTGCATCCTCAGTCAGTACTTTCAGTCGTTCCAGTGCTGACTTTATTCGCTTTCCAGATCAATTTCCCAATTCACCAATAATAATTGTATTTTAAACATTTCACTGTGACAAAGCACTGCCCAGGTCAATGAATCAGTTTTCACTGCTCGATGCAGCAACAAAGCTGGGAATTTCAGCCCAGATACTGTTAAACTGCTGCTTTGTCTCCAGGTCTGATCAGTAATTTCCCTCTGTTCCAGTTAACTTGGTGGCGATTGTGATCCTGTCCCGGGGAAAGTGCGGTCTCTCCAAATGTATCACTGTCTACCTGGTGGGAATGGCAGTGCCTGATCTCCTGGTCGTTATGTCTAGTCCCATACTGTTGTGGATTGGTTTAATGTATTTCCCAGATTCATTCCTGAACACTCCTCCCAAGTGTTGTCTCATGGCCGTTCTGCTTTCTGCATCCACATTTATTTCTGTCTGGCTCACAGTCTCTTTCACCTTTGATCGATTTGTGGCCATTTGTTGTAAGAAGCTAAAAACAAAATATTGCACCAAGAAAGCGGCAGCTGTGGATGCAGTAACAGTGAGTGTGCTGGGCTGTGTACAGTCTCTCCCAATTTACTTTGCATATAAACCAAGGTACATTATTGATAATGTTCCAATGCTTTGTGTTCATAAACCGAGCTTCTTCACTTCCCTCATATGGGCCGCATTTAAATGTCTTCACCGCATTTTAACCCCTTGTGTGCCGGCCTTGCTGATTTTGCTGCTCAATATTCTGACGATCAGACATATTTTATTCTCCAGTAAAGTACGCAGGGGATTCCGGAGTCACAGAAATGGAGAGAATTACAAGGACCCAGTGATGGAGAATCGGAGAAAATCAATTGTTTTACTCTTCAGTATATCTGGCAGTTTTATACTGTTATGGCTGCCCTGGGTTGTGTATGTCATTTATAAGCGAATTGCAGATATTTGGGATAATTTCTCTGACACTGAGCCTCTCGATACCATAAATTACACATCAATGATGCTGCAGGTTCTCAGTTCCTGCACCAACATGTGTATTTACGTTGTCACCCAGACTAAATTCAGAGAGGAGCTGAAGAAGGCGCTGAACTATCCTCTCAATCTCATTGTTAAATTAGTGAAATCATAGACAGAGATAAACACTGGAACTAAATCCCATTTCATATTCCATTCACTACACTCCCCCACAGGACAGAAAGCACATTTTATATTCGCAGCACAGAGCCCTGAAAATATTTTAAATCTGATTCTGAGATTATATTTTATTGATAATCTGACCGATTGAGATGGGATTTCCTCTGCAGATGATTCATGAATTGTTTTGAAAAATGCCTCACTCGAATGCACAGCTGAATTTAACTAAACCACCCCTTGGACCCACAGCAAATTGGGCAAAGTTGCAAATCGCAGTGATTGTGAGATTGTGAGGGGCAGAAACTGCAGTGAATCAGGGACACCAGCAGATGGCGCGAGTGAGAGGGGCAGCAAGTGCAGTGAGACAGGGATACCAGCAGATGGATATGGTGAGTGGGACAGTAACTGCAGTGAGTCAGAGACACCAGCAGATGGATATGGTGAGTGGGACAGTAACTGCAGTGAGTCAGAGACACCAGCAGATGGATATGGTGAGTGGGACAGTAACTGCAGTGAGTCAGAGACACCAGCAGATGGATATGGTGAGTGGGACAGTAACTGCAGTGAGTCAGAGACACCAGCAGATGGATATGGTGAGTGGGACAGTAACTGCAGTGAGTCAGAGACACCAGCAGATGGATATGGTGAGTGGGACAGTAACTGCAGTGAGTCAGAGACACCAGCAGATGGATATGGTGAGTGGGACAGTAACTGCAGTGAGTCAGAGACACCAGCAGATGGATATGGTGAGTGGGACAGTAACTGCAGTGAGTCAGAGACACCAGCAGATGGAGACGTTGCGAGGGGTGGAAATTGCAGTGAGACGGTGGCACCAATAGATGGAGATGGTGAGCGGGGCAGAAACGTCAGTGAGACTGGAGCACCAATAGATGGAGATGGTGAGAGGGGCAGTGCCTGCAGTAAGACAGGGACACCAGCAGATGGAGATGGTGAGAGGGGGGCGGGGGGTGCAGTAATGGATGTTGCAGGTTCCGGGATCTGGATGTTTCAGTAAGAACAGAGAAGATGGTAAAAGAGGGGGGGGTGGTGGCATTGTTAATCAAGGAGAGTATTACGGCAGCAGAAAGGACGTTTGAGGACTCGTCTACTGAGGTAGTATGGGCCGAGGTTAGAAACAGGACAGGTGAGGTCACACTGTTGGGAGTTTTCTATAGACCTCCGAATAGTTCCAGAGATGTAGAGGAAAGGATAGCGAAGATGATTCTTGACAGGAGCGAGAACAACAGGGTAGTGGTTATGGGGGACTTTAACTTTCCAAATATTGACTGGAAATACTATAGTTCGAGTACTTTAGATGGGTCAGTTTTTGTCCAGTGTGTGCAGGAGGGTTTTCTGACACAGTATGTAGACAGGCCAACCAGGGGCGATGCCACATTGGATTTGGTACTGGGTAATGAACCTGGACAGGTGTTAGATTTAGATGTAGGTGAGCACTTTGGTGATAGTGATCACAATTCGGTTAGGTTTACCTTAGCGATGGGCAGGGACAGGTATATACCGCAGGGCAAGAATTATAGCTGGGGGAAAGGAAATTATGATGCGATTAGGCAAGATTTAGGATGCGTAGGATGGGGAAGGAAACTGCAGGTGATGGGCACAATCGAAATGTGGAGCTTATTCAAGGAGCAGCTACTGTGTGTCCTTGATAAGTATGTACCTGTCAGGCAGGGAGGAAGTTGTCGAGTGAGGGAGCCGTGGTTTACTAAAGAAGTTGAAGCGCTTTTCAAGCGGAAGAAGAAGGCTTATGTTAGGATGAGACGTGAAGGCTCAGTTAGGGCGCTTGAGAGTTACAAGCTAGCCAGGAAGGATCTAAAGGGAGGGCTAAGAAGAGCAAGGAGAGGACACGAGAAGTCATTGGTGGATCGGATCAAGGAAAACCCTAAGGCTTTCTATAGGTATATCAGGAATAAAAGAATGACTAGAGTTAGATTAGGGCCAATCAAGGAAAGTAGTGGGAAGTTGTGTGTGGAATCGGAGGAGATAGGGGAAGTGTTAAATGAATATATTTCGTCAGTATTTACAGTATAGAAAGAAGATGTTGTTGAGGAGAATACTGAGATTCAGACTACTAGGCTGGATGGGATTGAGGTTCACAAGGAGGAGGTGTTAGCAATTTTGGAAAGTGTGAAAATAGATAAGTCCCCTGGGCCAGATGGGATTTATCCTAGGATTCTCTGGGAAGCCAGGGAGGAGATTGCAGAGCCTTTGTCCTTGATTTTTATGTCGTCATTGTCGACAGGAATAGTGCCGGAAGACTGGAGGATAGCAAATGTTGTCCCCTTGTTCAAGAATGGGAGTAGAGACAGCCCTGGTAATTATAGACCTGTGAGCCTTACTTCGGTTGTGGGTAAAATGTTGGAATAGGTTATAAGAGACAGGATTTATAATCATCTTGAAAAGAATAACTTCATTAGTGATTGTCAGCACGGTTTTGTGAAGGGGAGGTCGTGCCTCACAAACCTTATTGAGTTTTTTGAGAAGGTGACCAAACAGGTGGATGAGGGGAAAGCCGTGGATGTGGTGAATATGGATTTCAGTAAGGCGTTTGATAAGGTTCCCTACGGTAGGCTATTGCAGAAAATACGGAAGTATGGGGTTGAAGGTGATTTAGTGCTTTGGTGGTTGATGGCAAATGTTCATCCTGGAGTATAGTTTCTAGTGGTGTACCGCAAGGATCTATTTTGGGGCCACTGCTTTTTGTCATTTTTATAAATGACCTGGAAGAGGGTGTAGAAGGGTGGGTTAGTAAATTTGCGGATGACACTAAGGTCGGTGGAGTTGTGGATAGTGCCGAAGGATGTTGTAGGGTACAGAGGGACATAGATAGGCTGCAGAGCTGGGCTGAGAGATGGCAAATGGAGTTTAATGCGGAAAAGTGCGAGGTGATTCACTTTGGAAGGAGTAACAGGAATGCAGAGAACTGGGCTAATGGGAAGATTCTTGGTAGTGTAGATGAACAGAGAGATCTTGGTGTCCAGGTGCATAAATCCCTGAAGGTTGCTACCCAGGTTAATAGTGCTGTTAAGAAGGCATATGGTGTGGTAGCTTTTATTAGTCGGGGGATCGAGTTTCGGAGCCACGAGGTCATGCTGCAGCTGTACAAAACTCTGGTGAGACTGCACCTGGAGTATTGCGTGCAGTTCTGGTCACCGCATTATAGGAAGGATGTGGAAGCTATGGAAAGGTTGCAGAGAAGATTTTTGCCTGGTATGGAGAGAAGGTCTTATGAGGAAAGGCTGAGGGACTTGAGGCTCTTTTCGTTGGAGAGAAGGAGGAGGAGAGGTGACTTAATAGAGACATATAAGATAATCAGAGGGTTAGATAGGGTGGATAGTGAGAGTCTTTTTCCTCGGATGGTGATGGCAAACACGAGGGGACATAGCTTTAAGTTGAGGGGTGATAGATATAGGACAGATGTGAGAGGTAGTTTCTTTACTCAGAGAGTAGTAAGGGCGTGGAAAGCCCTGCCTGCAACAGTAGTAGACTCGCCAACTTTAAGGGCATTTAAGTGGTCATTGGATAGACATATGGATGAAAATGGAATAGTGTAGGTCAGATGGTTTCACAGGTCGGCGCAACATCGAGGGCCGAAGGGCCTGTACTGCGCTGTCATGTTCTAATTCTAATACTAGTTGTGAGCATTGTAGCTGGAAGCAGACATTTACAGAGATATTAATATCTTAAGTGAATGGGCAAAGCTGTGGTGGATGGACTTCAATGTTAGGGGAAAAAAAGAACAGAACAGAGTACTATATAGATGCGGAAAAACTGGAAACACTGGAGATGCAACGAGACTTGGTGAGAGGGAGCAGTACCTGCAGTGAGACAGGGACACCAGCAGATGGAGGTGGTGAGGGTGCGGTAACTGCATTGAGACAAGGACACCAGTCGATGGAAATGGTGCAAGGGAACAGTAACTGCAGTGAGACAGGGACACCAGCAAATGGAGATAATGAGAGAGAGAGAGAACAGTAACTGCAGTGAGACAGGGACACAAGCAGATGGAGGTGGTGAGGGTGCAGTAACTGCATTGAGACAAGGACACCAGTCGATGGAAATGGTGCAAGGGAACAGTAACTGCAGTGAGACAGGGACACCAGCAAATGGAGATAATGAGAGAGAGAGAACAGTAACTGCAGTGAGACAGGGACACGAGCAGATGGAGATGGTGAGAGGGGGACAGTAACTGCAATGGGACAGGGACACCAGCAGATGGAGATGGTGAGAGGGGGACAGTAACTGCAGTGAGACAGGAACACCAGCAGATGGAGGTGGTGAGGGTGCAGTAACTGCATTGAGACAAGGACACCAGTCGATGGAAATGGTGCAAGGGAACAGTAACTGCAGTGAGACAGGGACACCAGCAAATGGAGATAGTGAGAGAGAGAGAACAGTAACTGCAGTGAGACAGGGACACGAGCAGATGGAGATGGTGAGAGGGGGACAGTAACTGCAATGGGACAGGGACACCAGCAGATGGCGATGGTGAGATGGGGACAGTAACTGCAGTGAGACAGGAACACCAGCAGATGGCGATGCTGCGCTATTGCTGATGGGCCATTCTGTGTTGCTGACGGTTTGAAAGTTTCCACAAGTTTGTGCAATTTATTTTTTGTAAACTTGAGATGCTGAACTAAAAAAAACCAATTTGCGTTAAATGGATATTTTGCAACGATCTAAACACTTGTAACATTAACCTGCTTCCTGTTTGGATAATTATTTTGAGTGATTAACGGAAGTGCATAAATTAACAACTGCATCAAATAAAACTCAATCACTTACAAATAAAAACTCTCTAAATAAGTTCTGTTGAGTTCTTCATCACTAAAGTTATGGCATCTTTCTCTTTCACATCTCGTTTATGCTGGTATCATCTCTACTATAACTAAGAGTAATTGAAGTTTTGATCCAGTTGTTTATTGTTTATTGAAAGTTAATATTTAATCTGCTTTCAGTAACCTGTCAGTCAGTGAATTGTCTGTAAATTATGAATTTTACTCTTTCTTCCCAATCCCCTGTAAATTCTATGATGGGTGAATAAGAGTGGTCCAAGTGCCAATGCTTGGGGAATATCAATGACATCCTTCTGTCAAAGTGAGAACACCAGCTAGACGTCCATTCTGCTTCTTGTCCCCTAACTCCACTTGCTTTGAGATTAGTCATGAGTCTGCTGTGTGGTGCCTTATCGAAGGCCGTTGGAATGCAAATGTATATTACATATAACATATTATATTTGTACCTATTATTTCTGACACTTATTCAATTAATTCTGTCATGTTGGCCAAGGATATATACCCTTTTGGAATGCCTGCTGGCTTCTCTTCATTATGTCATGTGTTTGTTTTAGATGTTTATCTATTTCATCTTTGAATGAGGGTTCCATTATTTTTCCTACCATTGATGTTATGTGAACTGAACTATAGTTCCTTGAACTTGTTCGATCTTTTTTTAAATACCAGGCTCACAGTAGCTGTTCATCATTCCTCTGGTAGTATTCCCTATTCTGATGATTATTAATGAACAGATAATCGTGCCTCTACTATCTCTCCTCTATCTTTTCAGTCTGTGGATGCAATTCATCCGAAGCAGAAAGTTTACCTTCTTTTTGATAACTTGACCAAATATCTCCCACTGAACATCTTGAAAGATTTTTATGTCAAATTTATTCACTCTATTTTCAGAATTTACTTCCATCCCTCAGAGATCTCTATCCCTCCTCCCTCAAGCTCAGAATCCTTATCCACGGGTTCATTAAGCCCCGATGGTCCCACGACACACGAGCCTTACTTCCTTCTGAGCTCAGAGGTGTGCTCCAGAATTCCATCTACATTTCTGTCCATGTCAGTCTGCCCCTCTCTGATCCAAATTCCAGTACACTCGAGCTGTCCTTAAAGTCATAGTGGATGGGATGATGCCTGACAGACACTACGAGGCCATTTGAAGCCAGTTTCCCTTCACCATCTCCTCCTGATACATTCCAACGGCCCCATTTGTATTTGATTTCTTTCATTCACTCGCTATTCCTGTTGGAACACCTCTTTTCCTCTGCAACT
This sequence comes from Heterodontus francisci, assembly GCF_036365525.1. Taxonomy (NCBI): domain Eukaryota; kingdom Metazoa; phylum Chordata; class Chondrichthyes; order Heterodontiformes; family Heterodontidae; genus Heterodontus; species Heterodontus francisci. The sequence continues at coordinate 92,691 of NW_027140812.1, read as the reverse complement.
CTCATCTGGGAATGGAAATCCTCCCAGGATCCTGATCTTGACCTGGAGGCAATGACCCTGTTGTACAGTGGATGTCCCGAGTATAAACATTGGAATATTCCACACTCAAAGGCTGTCGTTAAGGAAGCCTGTTTGGGTCCTCGAGATGAGACTTTGTGCAGGATAAATGGACCATTCTTTGTTCCAATTCGACTCAGCTTCTTCCCTTTACATATTGTTTTTCTGATACTTTGATGACTGTGATGGTGCCATTTCCTTCTGCTGCCTTGAACTGGAATCTTCTGTCAACTTTTCTTCTAATTTCTAACCATCCCCCGTCTACAAATTGTCCATCTCTGACACTCCCCTTCTCTTCCTCGACTTCTGCACCTCCATTGCAGGAAATTGGCTTCCCGATAATATCCGCTATTATCCCACTGACTCCCACAACTACCTTGACTATATTTCCTCCGAAAGAAATTAATGGAAAGACTCTGTTCCATTTTCCCAGTTTCTCCACCTCCATTACATCTTTTCTGATGATGCTTCCTTCCACACCAGTGCTTACGGAATATATTCATTATTCCTCAACCAGATATTCCCCTGCACTGTGGTGAACAGGGCCCTCGACTGTGTCCATCCCGTTTCCCACGTTACTGCCACCACCCCTTCCCCTCCGTGCCAGGACCACAATAATGATCGATTCGTCCTCGCCTTCCATCCTACCGGCCTTCGTATTCCAAGCTCCATCCGCCAGATTTCTGCCACATTCGGCTATGTCCATGTACAACCGTATATTCTGCTCCCCTCCCGTCTCCCTGCTCCTTATGAAACCCTGGTCAACTCCTCAATTCCCCCAATAACTGTTTCCTTTCCTGGAGCACCTTTCCATGCGAGCGCATGAGATGCAACACCTGGACTTTCAGCTCCTCGTTTCCCATTATCCAAGGACAAGCACTCCTTCCATGTGAAACAGGGATTTGCTCCCACTTCTTACACGCTAGTAATTGTATTCACTGCACGCAATGGAGTTCCCTGGACATTGGGGAGAGGAACGAATGGAGATTGTGTGATCACTTTGCTGGACTCCTCCGGTCTGTCAGCAAACGTGACCTTGAGATTTCCCTGGGGATCACCTCTTGGAGCACAGCTGGCAGACTGGGCCATCCCCCTGGGGTTCACTCACCATTCTCTGTCACTTCTCCAGTCGAATGGAACCTTCTGCTTGTTGCCAGATTTTCCATACTTCCCTCCCACTCTGTTATTCTGTAACCATTTACACCTCCTCTGGACCCAGCCTCTTGCTCTTTAATTATCTCATTCGCCTTGCACCATCATCCTTTTGCCCTCCATTCGATCACAGACCTTCTCCTTTGCTATTTCCACCCTCCACCCCACTTTTCACTGGCTTTAACCATTGCTTTAAAGCTGTTATTCTGCAATACATTGAAATTCCGATGAAAAGCTTTCAGCCTGAACCGTTAACTCTCTTTTCTGTCTCTACAGATGCTGCCTGACCTGCTGAGTGTTTTCAACATTCTCCTAATTTTATCAGATTTAAAACCATTCCATTATTTTATTTTTAATCCAGTAATTAGTCCTGGGTATTACAGAGGTGAGTGACATAGGTGGGGTGCGAGTTGCCAGAGTTTTAGCTCCACAGACTGTCTGTATTTACGTTGACTAGTTCCCATCCTGAAGTCTGAAGTCAGGGTGATTTTAATTGCCTTGGCTTGGCTTTCGGTCGGACAGTGGGGGGGGGGGGGCGCGGGGGGGGGGACTCTGGAGCAGGACCCAGGCCCAGGATTGTCCAAACAATGAGCCCGAGGTACAGGGAGCTCCCTGATATTGGGGAGTATCCGATCACCAACTCCGGAGGTGGGGAGGGTGGAGACATTACTGATCACTGGACTGTCGATCCACAAACCCTGGAGCCGTCTCCTATCGGGCAGTGCAGTCCCAGTCTTGAGAGGTGAAGTCAGGGAGAGAGAGTGGCTGGTCCTTAAATCCAGGGCAACGTCTCCCATGATGGAGATTGGACTGACACCTGGGACAGGGAAGGGTATGGAGGAGGGAGAGTGATTCCCAACAGCGGGAGTGGTCTCCCATGCTGGAGTGTGGTCTGACAACTGGGACGGAGAAGGGTCTGGGGCAGGGAGAGTGATTCCCAAAACTGGGGAGGGGTCTCCCATGCTGGAGTGTGATCTGATAACGGGGACAGAGAAGGGTCTGGGGCAGGGAGAGTGATTCCCAAAACTTGGGAGGGGTTTCCCATGCTAGAGTGTGATCTGATAATGGGGACAGAGAAGGGTCTGGAGGAGGGAGAGTGATTCCCAAAACACAGGGAGGGGTCTCCTATACTGGAGTGTGGACTGACAACTGGGACATTGCAGGGTCTGGGCGGGGGGAGGGGGGGGATGGTGGAAGAGTTATTCCGAACAGCGGGAGGGGTCTCCCATACTGGAGTGTGGTCTGGCAACTGGGACATTGCAGGGTCTGGGCGGGGTGGGAAGAGATTTTCCGAACAGCGGGAGGGGTCTCCCATACTGGAGTGTGGTCCAAGTCCGGAAAGGTGGATGGGGCATGTGGAGTGTCTGATTGCAGACTTGATGTGTGGGTCCTAACACCCGGGATGTCCGAACCAAGGGTGGTGTTGCAGTCCCGTGTGGGTGGTGTAATCCCTTCGAGACGTCTGATCCCAGAATATCCAATACTGGGAGGGGTTTGTGAGTACCCAGTCCTGCTTAGTGGGTGTGATAAATTTCTGGGAGGGGTCTGATCCCAGGGTTTGAATGCCAGGGAGGCGGGATGTCAGACCAGGGCAGGTGGTCTGATCCTGGGGAGAATACAATCTCAGTGGATATCCAATCTTGGTGGAGGGGAAGTGTCTGATCCTGGGGAGAATCCAATCTCAGGGGATATCCAATCTTGGTGGAGGGGAAGTGTCTGATCCTGGGGAGAATCCAATCTCAGGGGATATCCAATCTTGGTGGAGGGGAAGTGTCTGATCCTGGGGAGAATACAATCTCAGTGGATATCCAATCTTGGTGGAGGGGAAGTGTCTGATCCTGGGGAGAATCCAATCTCAGTGGATATCCAATCTTGGTGGAGGGGAAGTGTCTGATCCTGGGGAGAATCCAATCTCAGTGGATATCCAATCTTGGTGGAGGGGAAGTGTCTGATCCTGGGGAGAATCCAATCTCAGGGGATATCCAATCTGGGTGGAGGGGAAGTGTCTGATCCTGGGGAGAATCCAATCTCAGTGGATATCCAACCTTGGTGGAGGGGAAGTGTCTGATCCTGGGGAGAATCCAATCTCAGTGGATATCCAATCTTGGTGGAGGGGAAGTGTCTGATCCTGGGGAGAATACAATCTCAGTGGATATCCAATCTTGGTGGAGGGGAAGTGTCTGATCCTGGGGAGAATCCAATCTCAGTGGAAATCCAATCTTGGTGGAGTGGAAGTGTCTGATCCTGGGGAGAATCCAATCTCAGTGGATATCCAATCTTGGTGGAGGGGAAGTGTCTGATCCTGGGGAGAATACAATCTCAGTGGATATCCAATCTTGGTGGAGGGGAAGTGTCTGATCCTGGGGAGAATCCAATCTCAGTGGAAATCCAATCTTGGTGGAGTGGAAGTGTCTGATCCTGGGGAGAATCCAATCTCAGTGGATATCCAATCTTGGTGGAGGGGAAGTGTCTGATCCTGGGGAGAATCCAATCTCAGTGGATATCCAATCTTGGTGGAGGGGAAGTGTCTGATCCTGGGGAGAATCCAATCTCAGTGGATATCCAATCTTGGTGGAGGGGAAGTGCCTGATCCTGGGGAGAATCCAATCTCAGTGGATATCCAATCCTGTTGGAGGGGAAGTGTCTGATCCTGGGGAGAATCCAATCTCAGTGGATATCCAATCTTGGTGGAGGGGAAGTGTCTGATCCTGGGGAGAATCCAATCTCAGGGGATATCCAATCTTGGTGGAGTGGAAGTGTCTGATCCTGGGGAGAATCCAATCTCAGTGGATATCCAATCTTGGTGGAGGGGAAGTGTCTGATCCTGGGGAGAATCCAATCTCAGGGGATATCCAATCTTGGTGGAGGGGAAGTGTCTGATCCTGGGGAGAATCCAATCTCAGGGGATATCCAATCTTGGTGGAGGGGAAGTGTCTGATCCTGGGGAGAATCCAATCTCAGTGGATATCCAATCTTGGTGGAGGGGAAGTGTCTGATCCTGGGGAGAATCCAATCTCAGTGGATATCCAATCTTGGTGGAGGGGAAGTGTCTGATCCTGGGGAGAATCCAATCTCAGTGGATATCCAATCTGGGTGGAGGGGAAGTGTCTGATCCTGGGGAGAATCCAATCTCAGGGGATATCCAATCTTGGTGGAGGGAAAGTGTCTGATCCTGGGGAGAATCCAATCTCAGTGGATATCCAATCTGGGTGGAGGGGAAGTGTCTGATCCTGGGGAGAATACAATCTCAGTGGATATCCAATCTTGGTGGAGGGGAAGTGTCTGATCCTGGGGAGAATCCAATCTCAGTGGATATCCAATCTTGGTGGAGGGGAAGTGTCTGATCCTGGGGAGAATCCAATCTCAGTGGATATCCAATCTTGGTGGAGGGGAAGTGTCTGATCCTGGGGAGAATCCAATCTCAGTGGATATCCAATCTTGGTGGAGTGGAAGTGTCTGATCCTGGGGAGAATCCAATCTCAGTGGATATCCAATCTTGGTGGAGTGGAAGTGTCTGATCCTGGGGAGAATCCAATCTCAGGGGATATCCAATCTGGGTGGAGGGGAAGTGTCTGATCCTGGGGAGAATCCAATCTCAGTGGAAATCCAATCTTGGTGGAGGGGAAGTGTCTGATCCTGGGGAGAATCCAATCTCAGTGGAAATCCAATCTTGGTGGAGGGGAAGTGTCTGATCCTGGGGAGAATCCAATCTCAGTGGATATCCAATCTTGGTGGAGGGGAAGTGTCTGATCCTGGGGAGAATCCAATCTCAGTGGAAATCCAATCTTGGTGGAGGGGAAGTGTCTGATCCTGGGGAGAATCCAATCTCAGTGGAAATCCAATCTTGGTGGAGGGGAAGTGTCTGATCCTGGGGAGAATCCAATCTCAGTGGATATCCAATCTTGGTGGAGGGGAAGTGTCTGATCCTGGGGAGAATCCAATCTCAGTGGATATCCAATCTTGGTGGAGGGGAAGTGTCTGATCCTGGGGAGAATCCAATCTCAGTGGATATCCAATCTTGGTGGAGTGGAAGTGTCTGATCCTGGGGAGAATCCAATCTCAGTGGATATCCAATCTTGGTGGAGTGGAAGTGTCTGATCCTGGGGAGAATCCAATCTCAGGGGAAATCCAATCTTGGTGGAGGGGAAGTGTCTGATCCTGGGGAGAATCCAATCTCAGTGGATATCCAATCTTGGTGGAGGGGAAGTGTCTGATCCTGGGGAGAATCCAATCTCAGGGGATATCCAATCTTGGTGGAGGGGAAGTGTCTGATCCTGGGGTGAATCCAATCTCAGTGGATATCCAATCTTGGTGGAGGGGAAGTGTCTGATCCTGGGGAGAATCCAATCTCAGTGGATATCCAATCTTGGTGGAGGGGAAGTGTCTGATCCTGGGGAGAATCCAATCTCAGTGGATATCCAATCTTGGTGAAGGGGAAGTGTCTGATCCTGGGGAGAATCCAATCTCAGTGGATATCCAATCTTGGTGGAGGGGAAGTGTCTGATCCTGGGGAGAATCCAATCTCAGTGGATATCCAATCTTGGTGGAGGGGAAGTGTCTGATCCTGGGGAGAATCCAATCTCAGGGGATATCCAATCTTGGTGGAGGGGAAGTGTCTGATTCTGGGGAGAATCCAATCTCAGTGGATATCCAATCTTGGTGGAGGGGAAGTGTCTGATCCTGGGGAGAATCCAATCTCAGGGGATATCCAATCTTGGTGGAGGGGAAGTGTCTGATTCTGGGGAGAATACAATCTCAGTGGATATCCAATCTTGGTGGAGGGGAAGTGTCTGATCCTGGGGAGAATCCAATCTCAGTGGATATCGAATCTGGGTGGAGGGGAAGTGTCTGATCCTGGGGAGAATCCAATCTCAGTGGATATCCAATCTTGGTGGAGTGGAAGTGTCTGATCCTGGAGAGAATCCAATCTCAGTGGATATCCAATCTTGGTGGAGGGGAAGTGTCTGATCCTGGGGAGAATCCAATCTCAGTGGATATCCAATCTTGGTGGAGGGGAAGTGTCTGATCCTGGGGAGAATCCAATCTCAGTGGATATCCAATCTTGGTGGAGGGGAAGTGTCTGATCCTGGGGCGAATCCAATCTCAGTGGATATCCAATCTGGGTGGAGGGGAAGTGTCTGATCCTGGGGAGAATCCAATCTCAGTGGAAATCCAATCTTGGTGGAGTGGAAGTGTCTGATCCTGGGGAGAATCCAATCTCAGTGGATATCCAATCTTGGTGGAGGGGAAGTGTCTGATCCTGGGGAGAATCCAATCTCAGTGGATATCCAATCTTGGTGGAGGGGAAGTGTCTGATCCTGGGGAGAATCCAATCTCAGGGGATATCCAATCTTGGTGGAGGGGAAGTGTCTGATCCTGGGGAGAATCCAATCTCAGGGGATATCCAATCTGGGTGGAGGGGAAGTGTCTGATCCTGGGGAGAATCCAATCTCAGTGGATATCCAATCTTGGTGGAGGGGAAGTGTCTGATCCTGGGGAGAATCCAATCTCAGTGGATATCCAATATTTGTGGAGGGGAAGTGTCTGATCCTGGGGAGAATCCAATCTCAGGGGATATCCAATCTTGGTGGAGGTGAAGTGTCTGATCCTGGGGAGAATCCAATCTCAGGGGATATCCAATCTTGGTGGAGGGGAAGTGTCTGATCCTGGGGAGAATCCAATCTCAGTGGATATCCAATCTTGATGGAGGGGAAGTGTCTGATCCTGGGGAGAATCCAAACTCAGGGGATATCCAATCTTGGTGGAGGGGAAGTGTCTGATCCTGGGGAGAATCCAATCTCAGGGGATATCCAATCTTGGTGGAGGGGAAGTGTCTGATCCTGGGGAGAATCCAATCTCAGGGGATATCCAATCTTGGTGGAGGGGAAGTGTCTGATCCTGGGGAGAATACAATCTCAGTGGATATCCAATCTTGGTGGAGGGGAAGTGTCTGATCCTGGGGAGAATACAATCTCAGTGGATATCCAATCTTGGTGGAGGGGAAGTGTCTGATCCTGGGGAGAATCCAATCTCAGTGGAAATCCAATCTTGGTGGAGTGGAAGTGTCTGATCCTGGGGAGAATCCAATCTCAGTGGATATCCAATCTTGGTGGAGGGGAAGTGTCTGATCCTGGGGAGAATCCAATCTCAGTGGATATCCAATCTTGGTGGAGGGGAAGTGTCTGATCCTGGGGAGAATCCAATCTCAGTGGATATCCAATCTTGGTGGAGGGGAAGTGCCTGATCCTGGGGAGAATCCAATCTCAGTGGATATCCAATCCTGTTGGAGGGGAAGTGTCTGATCCTGGGGAGAATCCAATCTCAGTGGATATCCAATCTTGGTGGAGGGGAAGTGTCTGATCCTGGGGAGAATCCAATCTCAGGGGAAATCCAATCTTGGTGGAGTGGAAGTGTCTGATCCTGGGGAGAATCCAATCTCAGTGGAAATCCAATCTTGGTGGAGTGGAAGTGTCTGATCCTGGGGAGAATCCAATCTCAGTGGATATCCAATCTTGGTGGAGGGGAAGTGTCTGATCCTGGGGAGAATCCAATCTCAGTGGATATCCAATCTTGGTGGAGTGGAAGTGTCTGATCCTGGGGAGAATCCAATCTCAGGGGATATCCAATCTTGGTGGAGGGGAAGTGTCTGATCCTGGGGAGAATCCAATCTCAGGGGATATCCAATCTAGGTGGAGGGGAAGTGTCTGATCCTGGGGAGAATCCAATCTCAGTGGATATCCAATCTTGGTGGAGGGGAAGTGTCTGATCCTGGGGAGAATCCAATCTCAGTGGATATCCAATCTTGGTGGAGGGGAAGTGTCTGATCCTGGGGAGAATCCAATCTCAGTGGATATCCAATCTTGGTGGAGGGGAAGTGTCTGATCCTGGGGAGAATCCAATCTCAGTGGAAATCCAATCTTGGTGGAGTGGAAGTGTCTGATCCTGGGGAGAATCCAATCTCAGTGGATATCCAATCTTGGTGTAGGGGAAGTGCCTGATCCTGGGGAGAATCCAATCTCAGTGGATATCCAATCCTGTTGGAGGGGAAGTGTCTGATCCTGGGGAGAATCCAATCTCAGTGGATATCCAATCTGGGTGGAGGGGAAGTGTCTGATCCTGGGGAGAATCCAATCTCAGTGGATATCCAATCTTGGTGGAGGGGAAGTGTCTGATCCTGGGGAGAATCCAATCTCAGTGGATATCCAATATTTGTGGAGGGGAAGTGTCTGATCCTGGGGAGAATCCAATCTCAGGGGATATCCAATCTTGGTGGAGGTGAAGTGTCTGATCCTGGGGAGAATCCAATCTCAGGGGATATCCAATCTTGGTGGAGGGGAAGTGTCTGATCCTGGGGAGAATCCAATCTCAGTGGATATCCAATCTTGGTGGAGGGGAAGTGTCTGATCCTGGGGAGAATCCAATCTCAGGGGATATCCAATCTTGGTGGAGGGGAAGTGTCTGATCCTGGGGAGAATCCAATCTCAGGGGATATCCAATCTTGGTGGAGGGGAAGTGTCTGATCCTGGGGAGAATCCAATCTCAGGGGATATCCAATCTTGGTGGAGGGGAAGTGTCTGATCCTGGGGAGAATACAATCTCAGTGGATATCCAATCTTGGTGGAGGGGAAGTGTCTGATCCTGGGGAGAATACAATCTCAGTGGATATCCAATCTTGGTGGAGGGGAAGTGTCTGATCCTGGGGAGAATCCAATCTCAGTGGAAATCCAATCTTGGTGGAGTGGAAGTGTCTGATCCTGGGGAGAATCCAATCTCAGTGGATATCCAATCTTGGTGGAGGGGAAGTGTCTGATCCTGGGGAGAATCCAATCTCAGTGGATATCCAATCTTGGTGGAGGGGAAGTGTCTGATCCTGGGGAGAATCCAATCTCAGTGGATATCCAATCTTGGTGGAGGGGAAGTGCCTGATCCTGGGGAGAATCCAATCTCAGTGGATATCCAATCCTGTTGGAGGGGAAGTGTCTGATCCTGGGGAGAATCCAATCTCAGTGGATATCCAATCTTGGTGGAGGGGAAGTGTCTGATCCTGGGGAGAATCCAATCTCAGGGGAAATCCAATCTTGGTGGAGTGGAAGTGTCTGATCCTGGGGAGAATCCAATCTCAGTGGAAATCCAATCTTGGTGGAGTGGAAGTGTCTGATCCTGGGGAGAATCCAATCTCAGTGGATATCCAATCTTGGTGGAGGGGAAGTGTCTGATCCTGGGGAGAATCCAATCTCAGTGGATATCCAATCTTGGTGGAGTGGAAGTGTCTGATCCTGGGGAGAATCCAATCTCAGGGGATATCCAATCTTGGTGGAGGGGAAGTGTCTGATCCTGGGGAGAATCCAATCTCAGGGGATATCCAATCTAGGTGGAGGGGAAGTGTCTGATCCTGGGGAGAATCCAATCTCAGTGGATATCCAATCTTGGTGGAGGGGAAGTGTCTGATCCTGGGGAGAATCCAATCTCAGTGGATATCCAATCTTGGTGGAGGGGAAGTGTCTGATCCTGGGGAGAATCCAATCTCAGTGGATATCCAATCTTGGTGGAGGGGATGTGTCTGATCCTGGGGAGAATCCAATCTCAGTGGAAATCCAGTCTTGGTGGAGTGGAAGTGTCTGATCCTGGGGAGAATCCAATCTCAGTGGATATCCAATCTTGGTGTAGGGGAAGTGCCTGATCCTGGGGAGAATCCAATCTCAGTGGATATCCAATCCTGTTGGAGGGGAAGTGTCTGATCCTGGGGAGAATCCAATCTCAGTGGATATCCAATCTTGGTGGAGGGGAAGTGTCAGATCCTGGGGAGAATCCAATCTCAGGGGAAATCCAATCTTGGTGGAGGGGAAGTGCCTGATCCTGGGGAGAATCCAATCTCAGTGGATATCCAATCTTGGTGGAGGGGAAGTGTCTGATCCTGGGGAGAATCCAATCTCAGTGGAAATCCAATCTGGGTGGAGGGGAAGTGTCTGATCCTGGGGAGAATCCAATCTCAGTGGATATCCAATCTTGGTGAAGGGGAAGTGTCTGATCCTGGGGAGAATCCAATCTCAGTGGATATCCAATCTTGGTGGAGGGGAAGTGTCTGATCTTGGGGAGAATCCAATCTCAGTGGATATCCAATCTTGGTGGAGGGGAAGTGTCTGATCCTGGGGAGAATCCAATCTCAGTGGATATCCAATCTGGGTGGAGGGGAAGTGTCTGATCCTGGGGAGAATCCAATCTCAGGGGATATCCAATCTGGGTGGAGGGGAAGTGTCTGATCCTGGGGAGAATCCAATCTCAGTGGATATCCAATCTGGGTGGAGGGGAAGTGTCTGATCCTGGGGAGAATCCAATCTCAGTGGATATCCAATCTGGGTGGAGGGGAAGTGTTTGATCCTGGGGAGAATCCAATCTCAGTGGATATCCAATCTGGGTGGAGGGGAAGTGTCTGATCCTGGGGAGAATCCAATCTCAGGGGATATCCAATCTTGGTGGAGGAGAAGTGTCTGATCCTGGGGAGAATCCAATCTCAGTGGATATCCAATCTTGGTGGAGGGGAAGTGTCTGATCCTGGGGAGAATCCAATCTCAGGGGATATCCAATCTTGGTGGAGTGGAAGTGTCTGATCCTGGGGAGAATCCAATCTCAGTGGATATCCAATCTTGGTCGAGTGGAAGTGTCTGATCCTGGGGAGAATCCAATCTCAGTGGATATCCAATCTTGGTGGAGTGGAAGTGTCTGATCCTGGGGAGAATCCAATCTCAGTGGATATCCAATCTTGGTGGAGGGGAAGTGTCTGATCCTGGGGAGAATCCAATCTCAGGGGATATCCAATCTTGGTGGAGTGGAAGTGTCTGATCCTGGGGAGAATCCAATCTCAGTGGATATCCAATCTTGGTGGAGTGGAAGTGTCTGATCCTGGGGAGAATCCAATCTCAGTGGATATCCAATCTTGGTGGAGTGGAAGTGTCTGATCCTGGGGAGAATCCAATCTCAGTGGAAATCCAATCTTGGTGGAGGGGAAGTGTCTGATCCTGGGGAGAATCCAATCTCAGGGGATATCCAATCTTGGTGGAGTGGAAGTGTCTGATCCTGGGGAGAATCCAATCTCAGTGGAAATCCAATCTTGGTGGAGGGGAAGTGTCTGATCCTGGGGAGAATCCAATCTCAGTGGATATCCAATCTTGGTGGAGGGGAAGTGTCTGATCCTGGGGAGAATCCAATCTCAGTGGATATCCAATCTTGGTGGAGGGGAAGTGTCTGATCCTGGGGAGAATCCAATCTCAGTGGAAATCCAATCTTGGTGGAGGGGAAGTGTCTGATCCTGGGGAGAATCCAATCTCAGTGGATATCCAATCTTGGTGGAGGGGAAGTGTCTGATCCTGGGGAGAATCCAATCTCAGTGGATATCCAATCTTGGTGGAGGGGAAGTGTCTGATCCTGGGGAGAATCCAATCTCAGTGGATATCCAATCTTGGTGGAGTGGAAGTGTCTGATCCTGGGGAGAATCCAATCTCAGTGGATATCCAATCTTGGTGGAGGGGAAGTCCCTGATCCTGGGGAGAATCCAATCTCAGTGTATATCCAATCCTGTTGGAGGGGAAGTGTCTGATCCTGGGGAGAATCCAATCTCAGTGGATATCCAATCTTGGTGGAGGGGAAGTGTCTGATCCTGGGGAGAATCCAATCTCAGGGGAAATCCAATCTTGGTGGAGGGGAAGTGCCTGATCCTGGGGAGAATCCAATCTCAGTGGATATCCAATCTTGGTGGAGGGGAAGTGTCTGATCCTGGGGAGAATCCAATCTCAGTGGAAATCCAATCTGGGTGGAGGGGAAGTGTCTGATCCTGGGGAGAATCCAATCTCAGTGGATATCCAATCTTGGTGAAGGGGAAGTGTCTGATCCTGGGGAGAATCCAATCTCAGTGGATATCCAATCTTGGTGGAGGGGAAGTGTCTGATCTTGGGGAGAATCCAATCTCAGTGGATATCCAATCTTGGTGGAGGGGAAGTGTCTGATCCTGGGGAGAATCCAATCTCAGTGGATATCCAATCTGGGTGGAGGGGAAGTGTCTGATCCTGGGGAGAATCCAATCTCAGGGGATATCCAATCTGGGTGGAGGGGAAGTGTCTGATCCTGGGGAGAATCCAATCTCAGTGGATATCCAATCTGGGTGGAGGGGAAGTGTCTGATCCTGGGGAGAATCCAATCTCAGTGGATATCCAATCTGGGTGGAGGGGAAGTGTCTGATCCTGGGGAGAATCCAATCTCAGTGGATATCCAATCTGGGTGGAGGGGAAGTGTCTGATCCTGGGGAGAATCCAATCTCAGGGGATATCCAATCTTGGTGGAGGGGAAGTGTCTGATCCTGGGGAGAATCCAATCTCAGTGGATATCCAATCTTGGTGGAGGGGAAGTGTCTGATCCTGGGGAGAATCCAATCTCAGGGGATATCCAATCTTGGTGGAGTGGAAGTGTCTGATCCTGGGGAGAATCCAATCTCAGTGGATATCCAATCTTGGTGGAGTGGAGGTGTCTGATCCTGGGCAGAATCCAATCTCAGTGGATATCCAATCTTGGTGGAGGGGAAGTGTCTGATCCTGGGGAGAATCCAATCTCAGTGGATATCCAATCTTGGTGGAGTGGAAGTGTCTGATCCTGGGGAGAATCCAATCTCAGTGGATATCCAATCTTGGTGGAGTGGAAGTGTCTGATCCTGGGGAGAATCCAATCTCAGTGGATATCCAATCTTGGTGGAGGGGAAGTGTCTGATCCTGGGGAGAATCCAATCTCAGGGGATATCCAATCTTGGTGGAGTGGAAGTGTCTGATCCTGGGGAGAATCCAATCTCAGTGGATATCCAATCTTGGTGGAGTGGAAGTGTCTGATCCTGGGGAGAATCCAATCTCAGTGGATATCCAATCTTGCTGGAGTGGAAGTGTCTGATCCTGGGTAGAATCCAATCTCAGTGGAAATCCAATCTTGGTGGAGTGGAAGTGTCTGATCCTGGGGAGAATCCAATCTCAGTGGATATCCAATCTTGGTGGAGGGGAAGTGTCTGATCCTGGGGAGAATCCAATCTCAGTTGAAATCCAATCTTGGTGGAGGGGAAGTGTCTGATCCTGGGGAGAATCCAATCTCAGGGGATATCCAATCTTGGTGGAGGGGAAGTGTCTGATCCTGGGGAGAATCCAATCTCAGTGGAAATCCAATCTTGGTGGAGTGGAGTGTCTGATCCTGGGGAGAATCCAATCTCAGTGGATATCCAATCTTGGTGGAGGGGAAGTGTCTGATCCTGGGGAGAATCCAATCTCAGTGGATATCCAATCTTGGTGGAGGGGAAGTGTCTGATCCTGGAGTGGGTGTCAGTTCTGCCTCTGCCAATACTGAGTGTTTTTGTTTGCGGTGTGTTGTTATAATGGGGATAACCAGGGGCCAGAGTTAGATGTCAAACACAGATTAGATCAGAAAATTCCAGTTTCATTTAAATATTTGCATTTCCAACATGCCCCCTGTGAGCAGTTGCCTGCCCCTCCCTGTTCCGGCTCGGTTAAACCCAGAACTGGGTGGCTTGGAGGCCAGTTGTGATTTGCTTATTAATTTCTACCCCTGACCGGCCTCCAACAAACCTGATTTTGGGACGAAAGCCCTTCCCTTACTCTTTGGCTCGGACACGCAGAATGTTTGATTAGTAATTCGAGTCCCTTTTCCCTTCTCTCTCTTACAGTTAATTTACTGGTGTCTGTGATGCTAAACCACGTAAATTCCGGCCTCTCCACCTGTCCCATTGGCTACCTAGTGCCCATGGCAAAGGCGGATCCACTGCTCATTATTACTGCCGTGATAATGAAGTGTATCAATTCTTATTACTTTCCAATATCTTTCCTGGATATCACCCCTGTGTTTATAGTGACCACTGTCCTGGCTGGTCCTGCTGGAGAATTTTCTGTCTGGTTGACCATCACTTTCACCTTTGATTAATTTGTGGCCATTTGTTACTGGAAGCTGGAAGGAAAATATTGCACCGAGAAAATTGCGACTGTGGTTCAATCAGCAATCTGCATTCTGCTCAGTTTCGAAAACGACTGCTTCTACTTTGTACATCAGCCTGCAGAGAGCATCAACAATATATCATGCTTCTGTTTTCCAAAGACATGCTATTTTACTGATCCTGGATCAGTGTGAATTGACAGGTTTGAAATGTTTTTAACCCTATTGTACCCAATCGCTTTAATTCTGTTCCTCAACGCTCTGACAGTCAGACACATTTTAGTGACCAGTTGAGTCCATAAGAGACTAAGGGATGAGAGCAAGGGAGAGAATCACAGTGACCCAGAGATGGAGAGGAGAAGGAAATCGGTCATTTTACTCTTCACCATATCCGATAATTTCATGTTCCTGTGTTTGGTATTTGTGACAGATTTCTTATATTACAACATTGCAGGAAGAGGTCCTTTGTATTGCAGGCTCGCCGAATGTATATTCCAACAAGTCGGATGGATGTTGCTGAACTTAAGTTACTCCCCAAACACATTTATTTCTGTGGTGACTCAGTCCAAGGTCAGAAAGTGGTTTGAGAGTGCGGTGACATATACATTTACATCAATTAATGTATAAACAAAACGATTCGCGAGCAGCCCAGAGACTTTCCCAGTTCTTCCAGTCCATGAATGTAATATTTACCCCGAACTTCCAAGGGGTGACTGACTGTTGGATGCCCCAAAATACACTGGCAGGGGAGAGGTCACACACGCCCAACAGTAGCAGCAGCAGAAAAGAGGTGACTGACAGCTGGATGACCGGAAATCCACAGATGAGGGTGGGTGACTCGTGATCACACACAGCAAAGGACAGCGGGGCAGCAGGAAGATTTCACTTTTAGAGGGCCCGACAGAAAGGTGGCAGGATGATTGTCAGAGCGTTCCCTGCAGGAAAGGAGGCGGAACAGCAGCCAACACTCTCTCTTCCAACTCCATTGATTCCATTCTCAGTTCCATAGATCTGCTCTGAAAATAAAACTTGTCCTTATAAAAGCTGTTTTATGATTCCTTCTATCTTTCTTCGAAGACAATACTTTAAGGGCTGATATTTGAATTGTGGACTGAATGAATTGAGCTCAGACTGCAAGGCACCTGTTTCCAAACAAGTCAACAGGGAAATGACAGGGAAATTTATGACTGTCATGTGACATGACTGTTGAAAAAGTTAGTTTCACTTTTGGATTGTGTTCAGTCGCTGCTAGACCTGCCAGAAATATAGCCAATAATGTCTTTCTCTTGAAAATAATTCCTGCATCAAGAGTAATTGCAATTTCCTTATGAACTTAAACAAACTTTGAATGAGTGTGAATTAAATGTGTGGGGGCTGAACCCTTGTTGCTGTGTCTGTCTGGAGAGAGGAAGCCTGTATTTCACTTGCAACAGTTTACTGTTGCCCCTTGTCTCTGAAGAATCTCTGAATTAAGCTGTACTGTTGCCTTTTGTGTTTGAAGAAGTCCTGAATTTGCAGAAATCATGCATTTATTATGGGGAACTTTTGTATTGAGTGTGAGAACTGACAGCTGTTGTTCCAGCCCTCATGGCACACCTTGTGTGATGCCTACTGCGAACGAATTGCCTTGACGTCCTACCCATCACAGACTGTTCATCAACATCGCCTGCAGTTACTTCGAGTGGAATCTGACTCTTTGACTCTGGGACGCTTCACCGACCAGGAAATACCCAACTAGACCGTGAAAACCCAGTTATTTTATTATTTCCAAGAAACAGTTATAATTCGAAAAAGCCTTTTACCCAGTTAACCTGTTTTTTGAGTGCATGTCTGTGTACATGAGGGTTAAGAAGAATAAGGAGTTTAAAATCTTTCAGGCATAGATTTATATCATTATTGTTTAAGATTTAGTTTATTAATAAATAGTCAATGTTGCTGTTGAATTAAACCTAGTTTGGTGCACTTCATTCTGGTGCACAAATAGAGTGCTCAATTTGGCAATTTTCCACCAGCTGGTAAACTTTACATGATATGCTACTACCTATGGAGAAGTGGGACTGAGTTAACAGTGCATTACTCACGCCTTGGTCGTAACATATCAATTGGGAACTCTTGTTGGGATCGTTTCCAGCACTAATTATGTGAAGTACAAGGCAAGTAAATATTGAAACAGAAAACAAATAGCCAGCTTTCCCATATAATAGGTTAAAGGCTATACCATCAGAATTGTATTTGCAGTTGCAGCAGTTCGTTTTTTTTTCTGGGAGAGGAGAATATATCCATCAGTGACTTGAAATCTTTAAGAAACGAGAAAGCTAAAATAGTTGGCAGCACAATTGGGGTTAAAATTGAAATCAGGTACAAAAAAAAACAGAGATAATTAATGAAATAGACCAACATCGGAAATTAGAAGAAGAAGAATAGAGTAAGTCAGTGAGTGATAAAGTTAAATTGACTGGAATTCAGTAAGAAATGGAAAATGAAAAACTTGAGGCTGAAAAATAATTTTCAAAACTTGACTTGGAAAAAGAGGGAAGGGGGAAAGAGAGAACATTTCAGCGAGAAAGTGAAAGAGGAGCAAGGAAATACAGATTAAAAAAAGGTGGGATGAAGACAATGGATAATCTTAGTCCCTCCTTGGCAAATCCTTGTTCAACGCTTTCCAATTTTAAGGCAAAGAAAGCAGCACAAACAGGCTTTCTCAGGTTTAAAGAAGAAAAGTTGACATGTATTAAACTTGAACTCTAATTTGGTTGATGTCTACAGATACAAGACGCGCCCGCGCTTGCATGCATACACGATACACGCATGCAAATAGTGACAGAAAAGAGCAGAATAAAAAAGTAGAAACGTTTGATGAAATATCTGCAGAGTTGTTGTTACTGTTCTTTGAGCTCACTGTCGAGTCCTTTATTGTCGGTAATCTTGCTTTTCGTTGGGGCCCATTATTCTTCTTAAACCTTGTTCACTGAAGGAGACTTTACTCTCTTGGGGTTCTTGTGTCATCATGGATGACAGGTGAAATTGTGAGACTAGCTAAGAGGAAAAAGGAAGCATACATAAGGTCTAGGAGGCTGAAGAAAGACGAAGCTTTGAAAGAATATCGGGAATGTAGGACCAATCTGAAACGAGGAATTAAGAGGGCTAAAAGGGGTCATGAAATACCTTTAGCATACAGGGTTAAGGAAAATCCCAAAGCCTTTTATTCATATATAAGGAGCAAGAGGGTAGCTAGAGATAGGATTGGCCCACTCAAGGACAACGGAGGAAAGTTATGCGTGGAGTCAGAGAAAATGGGTGAGATTCTAAATGAGTACTTTGCATCGGTATTCACCGAGGAGAGCGACATGACGGATGTTGAGGTTAGGGACAGATGTTTGATTACTCTAGGTCAAGTCGGCATAAGGAGGGAGGAAGTGTTGGGTATTCTAAAAGGCATTAAGGTGGACAAGTCCCCAGGTCCGGATGGGATCTATCCCAGGTTACTGAGGGAAGCGAGAGAGGAAATAGCTGGGGCCTTAACAGATATCTTTGCAGCATCCTTAAACACGGGTGAGGTCCCGAAGGACTGGAGAATTGCTAATGTTGTCCCCTTGTTTAAGAAAGGTAGCTGGGATAATCCAGGTAATTATCGACCGGTGAGCCTGACGTCAGTGGTAGGGAAGCTGCTGGAGAAGATACTGAGGGATAGGATCTATTCCCATTTGGAAGAAAATGGGCTCATCAGTGATAGGCAACATGGTTTTGTGCAGGGAAGGTCATGTCTTACCAACTTAATAGAATTCTTTGAGGAAGTGACAAAGTTGATTGATGAGGGAAGGGCTGTAGATGTCATATACATGGACTTCAGTAAGGCGTTTGATAAGGTTCCCCATGGTAGGCTGATGGAGAAAGTGAAGTCGCATGGGATCCAGGGTGTACTAGCTAGATGGATAAAGAACTGGCTGGGCAACAGGAGACAGAGAGTAGCAGTGGAAGGGAGTTTCTCAAAATGGAGACGTGTGACCAGTGGTGTTCCACAGGGATCCGTGCTGGGACCACTGTTGTTTGTGATATACATTAATGATTTGGAGGAAAGTATAGGTTGTCTGATTGAGAAGTTTGCAGACGACACTAAGATTGGTGGAGTAGCAGATAGTGAAGGGGACTGTCAGAGAACACAGCAGAATATAGATAGATTGGAGAGTTGGGCAGAGAAATGGCAGATGGAGTTCAATCAGGGCAAATTAGAGGTGATGCATTTTGGAAGATCCAATTCAAGAGTGAACTATACAGTAAATGGAGACGTCCTGGGGAAAATTGATGTACAGAGAGATTTGGGTGTTCAGGTCCATTGTTCCCTGAAGGTGGCAACGCAGGTCAATAGAGTGGTCAAGAAGGCATACGGCATGCTTTCCTTCATCGGACGGGGTATTGAGTACAAGGGTTGGCAGGTCATGTTGCAGTTGTTTAAGACTTTGGTTCGGCCACATTTGGAATACTGCGTGCAGTTCTGGTCGCCACATTACCAAAAGGATGTGGATGCTTTGGAGAGGGTGCAGAGGAGGTTCACCAGGATGTTGCCTGGTATGGAGGGCGCTAGCTATGAAGAGAGGTTGAGTATATTAGGATTATTTTCATTAGAAAGACGGAGGTTGAGGGGGGACCTGATTGAGGTGTACAGAATCATGAGGGGTATCGACAGGGTGGATAGCAAGAAGCTTTTTCCCAGAGTGGGGAATTCAATTACTAGGGGTCACGAGTTCAAAGTGAGAGGAGAAGAGTTTAGGGGGATATGCGTGGAAAGTTCTTTACGCAGAGGGTGGTGGGTGTCTGGAACGCGTTGCCAGCGGAGGTGGTAGATGCGGGCACGATAGCGTCTTTTAAGATGTATCTAGACAGATACATGAATGGGCAGGAAGTAAAGAGATACAGAAGCTTAGAAAATAGGCGACATGTTAAGATAGAGGATCTGGATCAGCGCAGGCTTGGAGGGCCGAAGGGCCTGTTCCTGTGCTGTAATTTTCTTTGTTCTTTGTTCTTTGTTCAAAGGTTTGTGAGAAAGAGATGGGAGCAGACACTAGAGAAATCTTCTCAGTCTATGAGCGAAGAGATCTCTTCCTTTTGCAGGCTCTCAGGAGAAGGAGCCAAATAGAAAGAGCCAACGAAATAATAAGACAGAGGAAGAGAGAGAAAAAAACAGACAGATATGGAAAGAGATAGCTGGAGGCGAAAGAGAAAATAGAGAAATATCCAAAGAGAAAGAAAGAGAGTGGGAGAGAGAGAGAGAGGGGCGGGGGGGGGGGGGAGAGAGAGAGAGAGAGAGGGAGAGAGAGAGAGAGGGGCGGGGGGGGGGCGGGGAGAGAGAGAGAGAGAGAGGGAGAGAGAGAGAGGGAGAGAGAGAGAGTGAGAGAGGGGGGAGAGAGAGAGAGACTCAGAGCGAAAGAGAGACAGAAAGAAGGAAAGCCAGAGAAAGAAAGAGGCACAAAGAAGGGGAAAGAGACACACAAAGAGAGATAGAGGGAGAAAGACAGTGAGGGACATTAAATATTTAGTACTCAACATCCCACACGGTCTGTGCTCCATCGTTGGACTCTCTCCCCTTCCGTCCATCAGCTCGTCCATGATGGGGGTGGGAGGAGGGGTGGGTCGGTGAAAAAATCCTGGGACGGGGGAGATAGGGGTTAGAATTAGGGGAAAGGGTTAAAACTGGGACAGGGAGAGGGGGATTAAAGCTGGACTCTCTGTCTCACACACCCACCCACCCGGTAATCAGTTGCAATTCACCTGGGCGCACAGACACAGAGACTGAAACACAGAAACTCACCTTCAGACTGTGGCCGAAATGCAAAGTTTTGTAAAGGCTTGTTATCATTCCCGAGTAATGTCGGTCTTTTAGGCTGATGGCTGAATTTGACAGTGAAATGTGGCACCTGGGGGATATTTGAATTCAGATTTTCAGGTCTCAGAATGTGGATTTCACTCTTTAGCCTTCTACGGGAGAGGGGATGGGGTCAGCAGTGTTTGTGTATTTTTACAATGAGGCAGAAACAATGTAGAGACACACACACACAGAAATGGAGACATACAGAGAGAGAGAGAGAGAGTAACAGCTGGAAGTAACAGGGTAAACATAGAGGGAGACCCACAGGCTCTGGGGGTTCTGCAGTGTTTAGTCACTGCCCAGCTCCCAGCCCCTGTAAAGATGCTCCACAGCCAATCGCAACCCTGCAAACCACATTTCCCACTCTTGACGGTGTCTTGACTTTTGGTAAATTAAATGCTGGGGCAGTGATTAAGTGTCAGCACGTTCAACTCAGTTTTTAAAAAAAAGAGAATTTCACAGTTTCTGGGAACAGAATGGAGCTGATTGCTGCAAATGTCTGTCTGTAAATTACAGCAATGTTGCCCACAATGGCGTTTGGACTGAAAAGTTTGCAGGTCATCAGGAAGCAGCTCCTTGTCATGTCTCTGCTCAGCGCTGGCGATGTTACCTGGATTAACAGGACAATGGGCATGTACTCAGCTCCTAAAACCCTCTGACACATCTCCCATCACCCCTCATTCTCTGTATCGGGGGATGTGTTTGTAAGATGGGGAGCCACTGAGAGATTGTTTTATGTCAGTGAATGAGAGAAAGAGCCCTGGGCTCTTGCTGTGTTTGTTTGATGTTAAACAACGTTTTGCTTTGTTTTAATCATTTTTTATTTCTCTTATTCCCAAGGAGAATCTTTCCAGAAATTGCAGCTTTGATGATGCAGAGGGAGAATCTTTTGGCAAGTGGAATTCTCAGGAAAGAGCTTTAACCAGAGAGGAAAATAATAATGAATACATATGTGTTATTGTCTAATTCATTTTTAGATTCAGGAAAGAAGACCTTGTCTTTTCGTGGCTGATATAAAATCAAAGTTCTGGAAATGCTCATTGTTTCCAGTACGGTTTTTGTTTCAGATTTCCAGCATCTGCAGTATTTTGATTTTGTGCTTTGGGGAGCGGGGCCTTTTTACCACAAGGGAGGGGACTGGAGGGGCCACTGAAGTAAATAATTTGGGAAGCGCTGTCCCAGAACAGTCAATGTAATCCCATATATTTCCCTCTGTCCATCTCTTGCTACAACTATTTCTCTACCCCTTCCCTCCTTGTTCATCACTTAGTTTCTTCACATCTTTAAATCCCTGTCTCTGCATCTCTCAACATCCTTTATAACTCATGCCTCTGTCTTTGATCTCACAAACATAGAACATAGAACATTTCCCCTTTCTTTCTCTTTCTGCAACTCTTTGCATCTTTATCAGTCTCTCAGTGCATTTCTCTCTCACTCAGTTCCACATATCATTTCCTGCAAGATTATCTCTGCATTTCCCACACCCCTGCCCGAGACAGCCCACTCTATTCTGAATCTACACCTTACTTTGTAAATCTGCTGCTCAACATCTTTCTGTTTCGGCATCTCTCTATTTTTCTGGGATTATTCTCAATATCTACATTGCTGCTGCGTTCTCTCGCTGCACCTCCATCTCTCTATCTGTCCTTTTTTGTATTTCTGCCCTCTGCTCCTAGTTTCTCTCACTGTTTTCTGACTCCCTGCCTCTCTTTCATTCTCCATCTCCCTCTCCATTTGTTTCTCTCTCACTCTCTCGCTCAGTCAATTCTGTCCTGATCCCTGCATCTCTGTTTTCTGTGCCTCTGTTCCTCTCTCTGGGGGTGGATTTGAACTCGCTGCCATGGTATTGTACAGGGTGAGTGTGAACCGGGATCCTGCTTTCCACCTCTTCTGCGTTCTCCTCCCAATGGAGGTAAAATAGCAGAGAGATGCTGAACCTGCTGCCCCCTCCCCGGTTTATACTATTGGCACCAAGTCCAATTCTAGCCCAGCGTTTCTTTGCCTCTCTGTGTATCTGCTCCCCGACTGTCTCTGCTTGTCTTCTTGTGGCCCGGTGGGGGAAGGGAAAGGCCAGCCATGATCTAACATCGGTGGGACAAGTTCAAAGGGCTGAATGACTTTGTCTATCCCTGTTCCAACCAGCGTGTGTGTGTGTGTGTGTGTGCGTGTGTGTGTGTGTGTGCACCTCAGTCTGATTCGCTGATGCTAATGGGGTGATGGGGAGAACAGGTGAAACACCTTTCTACAGGGAGAGATGTGTCTGCGACTGGGATCCTGCTGTGCATAAAAGGCTCACAATGCCAGTTAGCCTCTTCAGATACTTGCTTTCTGCCCGCCCCTGTGTTTGACCAGACAAGAGTTGAAGGTGCCGGGGGCCTGAGAGCCATTTGATAGAATTCCAGTGACTTATCCGGACTGGAATTAAAATGAATTAGAGACTGTTGGGAGATGGAGCCACACCTTGGAAAGTGCTGGAGATTGGAATACACAGGGGGCTGTTCACTGGGACGGCAGTTACACAGATGGGGGATGTTCACAAGGGAGATGATACAGATTGGGACTGAATAGAGACGGGCGTCTTTTACTGGGCCGAGAGGGTAACTTAGAAAGGGAGGTGTGTTTACAGTGGAGGCAGGGGAGAATTTGAGGGCGATGTTCACAGAGAGAATTGGGTAATTTTCAAAATGGGAGGGACAATTTTCCATGTTTAAAATGGGAGGGGAGCTCTCCAGGTTTAAAATGGGTTGGGGATTCTCTGTGTTTCAAATGGGAGGTGGGACTATCCCGGTTTAAATTGGGAGGGGGTATTCAGGTTTAAGATGGGAGCTGGGTCTACTGCAGGTTAAAAATAGGAGAGGGGCTTCTCCAGGTTTAAAATGGGAGGGGGATCGACTCCAGATTAAAATGGGAGCAGGGCCTCTCCAGGTTTAAAATTCTGTGGTGGAGGGGTTACTCCAGGTATAAAATGTGATGTGGACCTACGCCAGGTTTAAAATTGGAGGGGAGTCTTCTCCCGGTTTCAAATGTGAGGGGGTCTACTCCAGGTTTAAAATAGGAGGGGGGGGGTTTACTGCTGGCTCAGATATTACCATGGAAAGTTAGTTGTTTTGAGTGCTCATTTTGTTTTTTTGCATGAGCAGTCCCTTTAAATTTTTATGAATTTTTGAAGATGTGTGTTATTTTTCACAGAAAAGGACCTGTGCAGTACCTTCCAGGCTACAGCACACAGCTTTGCAGGAACACTGACCGACACTCTCCATCCCAATCTCTTCCCCTTTCTCACTGGTACTCTCTCCCCATTGCTATCCTTCCCTCTCTCTGTTATTCTGTCTCTATATCTATCCCTGTCTTTCTCACTGTTACTCTCTCTATCTGGATGGAGAGGCAGCTTTACTCTGTATCTAACCCCAGACTGTACCTACCCTGGGAGTGTTTGATAAAACAGAGAAGATGGATATTTACTCTGTCGCTGACTCCAGGCTGTGCTCAGCTTGGCAGCATTTTATGGGACAGTGTAGATCTATCCCTGGAATTTAGAAGGTAAAAAGGTGAATTGATCAAAGTTTACAAGATAATAATGGAACTAAGGGATAGAGAGAGAGAAACTCTTTTCACTGATTGTGGGAGTCTCCGACGAGGTTGACAATCTAAAAATCGAACATTAGTCGAAAAGTCTTTAAAGAGTGAAGTTAAGAAACATTTCTACACACAAAGGGTGGTAGAAATTTAGAATTATCTTCAACAAATGACCCCTCCCTATCTCTGCAATCTCCTCCAGCTCCACAATCCTCCAATATCTGCGATCCTCTACTTCTGGATTCTTGAGCATCCCCAATTCGAATCGTTCCACAATTGGTGGCCGTGCCTTCAAGCTGCCAAGGCCCTAACTCTGCAATTCCATTCCTAAACCTCTCTGTCTCACTAACTCTCTCTCCTCTTTGAAGATGCTCCCTAAATCCAAGCTATTTGACCAGGGTTTTGGTCACCTAGCCTAATATCTCCTTAAGTGGCTCGGGGCCGAATTTTATTTTATTTAATTCATTCGAGTGACGTGCGTGTCGCTGGCAGGGCCAGCATTTATTGCCCATCCCTAATTTT
Organism: Heterodontus francisci; assembly: GCF_036365525.1. Taxonomy (NCBI): domain Eukaryota; kingdom Metazoa; phylum Chordata; class Chondrichthyes; order Heterodontiformes; family Heterodontidae; genus Heterodontus; species Heterodontus francisci. The sequence goes on along the minus strand of NW_027140812.1, from coordinate 68,549 downwards.
CCTTGAGAAGGTGGTGGTGAGCCATGTTCTTGAACCACTGCAGTCCATGTGGGGTAGGTAGACCCACAGTGCTGTTAGGGAAGGAGTTCCAGGATCTTGACCCAGTGCAATATAATTTCAAGTAAGGATGGTGTGTGACTATAGTTGTTGTGAGCGGCCATCTTTTTCAGTGCACAGTCCCTTTAAATTTTTGATATTTTTTAACGCAGTTAGATGTAAAAGTTCTCCTACAATCTGCCTGTCTCTCCCCATCTCTCCCTCCCTTTTGCTGCCCGTCTCTCCCTCTCTCTCTCTCTTTGTCTCCCTGAAGACCAAGATCGCATATGTTTTGCTAATTACTCTCTTAATATGTCCTGCCGCCTTCAAAGATCATTTGAGCCTAATATCACCTGATATGGATCGGTGTATTTTTTCTTTTACTTTATCCATTGGTTGGATGTTAGCGTTACTGGTAATTCCAGGATTTATTGCCCATCCATAATTGCTGTTTGAGAAAGTGGCAGTGAACCGATTCCGAGAATCACTACAGCCAACGTGGTGTAGGTACACTCATAGTGCTGTTAGAATGGAATTATAGGATTTTGATCCAGTGACAGTTAAGGAGCAGTGATATAATTCCAAGTCAGGATGGTGAGCGACTTTAAGGGAAACTTGCAGGTGGTGGTGTTCCCATGCGTGTTTCCTGTTTGTTCGCTCTCTCTCCTCCTCCCTCTTTCTGGATCTCCCTGTCACTCTCTGTCATTTGAACTGAAGAACAGAACAAATAAGAGTAGGAGTAAGCCATAAGGCCCCTCAAGTCTGCTCCACCGTTATCTCATGACTCTTTGTTGTCCTGAATGTAAGGCAAGTATATCCTTTCTTAGGTATGGAGACCAAACCAGTACACTTTATTCTAGCAATCTTCTCACCAATTGCATTGAGACTTCCTTACTCTTGTACTCCAATCCCTTGCAATAAAGAGCAAGAAACCATTTGCCTTTCTTTTTTCACCAGTATGTTAACTTTGTGTGATCTGTGTACAAAGACAGCCAAATCCCTCTGAACACCAACATTTAATAGTTTCTCACCAGAGAAGATCACGTGGCAGATGAAATATGGTGCAGAGAAGTGTAAAGTGACGTATTTTGGTAGGACGAATGAGGAGAGGCAATAAAAAATAAAGGATACAATTCTGAAGTGGGTACAGGAACAGAGAGACCTGGGGATATCTGTGCACAAATTGAAGGTGGCAGGGCTATTTTAGAAAGTGGTTAAAAGGCATGTGGGATCCCAGGCATTGTAAATAGAGGCTTAGAGTATAAAAGCAAGGAGGTTATGATGAAGCTTTATAAAACACTGGTTCAACTTTAACTAGTATTGTGTCCAACAGTGGACACCGCACTTTCAGAAGGATGTGAAGGCATTAGAGAGGGTGCAGAAAAGATTCATGAGATCGTTTCCAGCGATGAGGGACGTCAGTTATGTGGATAGATTGGAGAGTTGGGGTTGTTCTCCATAGAAAAGAGAAACTTGAGATTAGATTGGATAGAGCTGTTCAAAATCATGAGGAGTCCGAACAGAGTAGATGTAGGAGTAAGAATGCAGCACATAGGACATTCCATAGTGATGTCTGTTCAGTGTTTAATTGTACAAGTGAATTGACCATTTAATATTTTTAACTTACTTAACCCTTGTGTTCCCACAAATATCAAGCTAGCAAATTCAACAGTGGCCACTTTGACTTCATCTCATCGTGTTTTATCTACATTCTCACAGGATAGCAGGTATAACTGTAGTCATAAAATTCAACTGAAAATGGATCAGTTACATTGCTATTGCAGTCATTTCTGTCCATATTTACAGTACACACCGTACTTTACTTTTGTAATACGTTCATGGAGTATCTATTCATCCCACTGCAGCAAAATTTCACTGGCTCAACATTCTTACCAAATGCTAAAGCATTCTGCAATGCAAGGCTCACAATTTCAACACCAGATACATTTTTTTTTCATTCTCGCTGGTGTGTACTGATTCTCCGAGGGATTGCTGATGTTTATCCTCCACATGGGCAGTCACCCTAATCTCGTGCCCGTCCTGCTCCCAAACCCGGTATCCACTTACATTAAGGCAAGTGATGCAGGAGCGTCTCAGTGGCTGAGGCACAGTGAGTGACCCAGGTTAATCCGACACTCCAGGGACAGTTTAAACAGAGCTTTACGCTGTATCTAACCAGTGTGGTACCTTCTCTGAGAGTGTTCAATGGGAATGGATAGACATGGAGAATTTATTCCTTCAAGTGGATAGCCAAGTGTTTTTGATTGGGAGAATATGGAGAGCTGAAGATGAATTAAATGACCTTGGAGTGAATGCCCATGGATCCCTGAAGGTAGCAGGACAGGTCCATAAATTGGTTAAGGAGGTGTATCCCCCAGGACCTCCGTTCACAGTTGTGACTGCTCAGTATTTCCCCCAGGCCCTATGTTTACAGTTGAGACAGTTCAATGTTTCCCCCAGGCCCTGTGATTAAGTTTGGGACAGTTCAGTATTTCCTCCAGGGCATGTGTTTAAAGATATGACAGTTCAGTATTTCCCCCAGGACCTGTCTTTAAAGTTGTGACAGCACAGTATTTCCCCCAGGACCTGTGTTTAAAGTTGTGACAGCACAGTATTTCCCCCAGGACCTGTCTTTAAAGTTGTGACATTTCAGTGTTTCCCCCAGGCCCCATATTTAAAGTTGTGATAGCTCAGTATTTCCCCCAGGCCCTGTGTTTAAAGTTGTGACAGCACAGTAGAGAAAAAAAATGTTGTCGAGGAGAATGCTGAGATTCAGAGTACTAGGCTGGATGGGATTGAGGTTCACAAGGAGGAGGTGTTAGCAATTTTGGAAAGTGTGAAAGTAGATAAGTCCCCTGGGCCAGATGGGATTTATCCTAGGATTCTCTGGGAAGCCAGGGAGGAAATTGCAGAGCCTTTGTCGTTGATCTTTATGTCGTCATTGTCGACAGGAATAGTGCCGGAAGACTGGAGGATAGCAAATGTTGTCCCCTTGTTCAAGAAGGGGAGTAGAGACAGCCCTGGTAATTATAGACCTGTGAGCCTTACTTCGGTTGTGGGTAAAATGTTGGAAAAGGTTATAAGAGACAGGATTTATAATCATCTTGAAAAGAATAAGTTCATTTGCGATAGTCAGCACGGTTTTGTGAAAGGTAGGTCGTGCCTCACAAACCTTATTGAGTTTTTTGAGAAGGTGACCAAACAGGTGGATGAGGGTAAAGCCGTGGATGTGGTGTATATGGATTTCAGTAAGGCGTTTGATAAGGTTCCCCACGGTAGGCTATTGCAGAAAATACGGAAGTATGGGGTTGAAGGTGATTTAGAGCTTTGGATCAGAAATTGGCTAGCTGAAAGAAGACAGAGGGTGGTGGTTGATGGCAAATGTTCATCCTGGAGTTTAGTTACTAGTGGTGTACCGCAAGGATCTGTTTTGGGGCCACTGCTGTTTGTCATTTTTATAAATGACCTGGAAGAGTTTGTGGAAGGGTGGGTTAGTAAATTTGCGGATGACACGAAGGTCAGTGGAGTTGTGGATAGTGCCTAAGGATGTTGTAGGGTACAGAGGGACATAGATAGGCTGCAGAGCTGGGCTGAGAGATGGCAAATGGAGTTTAATGTGGAAAAGTGTGAGGTGATTCACTTTGGAAGGAGTAACAGGAATGCAGAGTACTGGGCTAATGGGAAGATTCTTGGTAGTGTAGATGAACAGAGAGATCTTGGTGTCCAGGTGCATAAATCCCTGAAAGTTGCTACCCAGGTTAATAGGGCTGTTAAGAAGGCATATGGTGTGTTAGCTTTTATTAGTAGGGGGATCGAGTTTCAGAGCCACGATGTCATGCTGCAGCTGTCCAAAACTCTGGTGAGACCGCACCTGGAGTATTGCGTGCAGTTCTGGTCACCGCATTATAGGAAGGATGTTGAAGCTTTGGAAAGGGTGCAGAGGAGATTTACTAGGATGTTGCCTGGTATGGAGGGAAGGTCTTACGAGGAAAGGCTGAGGGACTTGGGGTTGTTTTCGTTAGAGAGAAGGAGGAGGAGAGGTGACTTAATAGAGACATATAAGATAATCAGAAGGTTAGATAGGGTGGATAGTGAGAGTCTTTTTCCTCGGATGGTGATGGCAAACACGAGGGGACATAGCTTTAAGTTGAGGGGTGATAGATATAGGACTGATGTTAGAGGTAGTTTCTTTACTCAGAGAGTAGTAGGGTCGTGGAACGCCCTGCCTGCAACAGTAGTAGACTCGCCAACATTAAGGGCATTTAAGTGGACATTGGATAGACATATGGATGAAAATGGAATAGTGTAGGTCAGATGGTTTCACAGGTCGGCGCAACATCGAGGGCCGAAGGGCCTGTACTGCGCTGTAATGTTCTAATTCTATTTATTATTCCCCCAGGCCCTGTGTTTACAGTTGTGACATTTCAGTATTTTCCCCAGGACCTTTCTTTAAAGTTGTGACGGATTAGCGATTCCTCCAGGCCCGGTGTTTACCGTGTGACAGCTCAATATTTCCTCCACGCCCTGTGTTTAAAGTTGTGACAGCTCAGTATTTCCCACAGGAGCTGTCTTTAAAGTTGTGACAGTTCAGTATTTCCCCCTGGATCTGTGTTTAAAGTTGTGACAGTTCAGTATTTCCCCCAGGAAATGTCTTTATATTTGTGACAGCTCAGTATTTCCACAAGGACCTGTCTTTAAATTTGTGACAGCTCAGTATTTCCCCGAGAACCTGTGTTTAAAGTTGTGACAGCTCAGAATTTCCGCAAAGACCTGTGTTTAAAGTTGTGACAGCTCAGTATTTCCTCCAGGACCTGTCTGTAAAGTTGAAACAGCTCAGTATTTGCCACAGGACCTGTGTGTAAAGTTGTGACAGCTGAGTATTTCCCCCAGGACCTGTGTTTAAAGTTGTCACGGCTCGGTATTTGCCTCAGGACCTGTGTTTAAAGTTATGACATGTCAGTATTACCCCCAGGCCTTTATTTAATGTTGTGACAGATCAGCGTTTGCCCCAGGCCCTGTTTTTACAGTTGTGACTATTCAGTATTTCCACCAGGCCCTGTGTTTACAGTTGTGACAGCTCAGTATTTCCCCCAGGACCTGTGTTTACAGTTGTGACAGTTCAGTATTTCCCCCAGGACCTTTCTTTAAAGTTGTGACAGATTAATATTTCCTCCAGGCTCTGTGTTTACAGTTGTGACAGTTCAGTATTTCACCCAGGCCCTGTGTTTACAGTTGAGACAGTTCAGTATTTCACCCAGGCCCTGTGTTTACAGTTGTGACAGCTCAGTATTTCTTCCAGGCCTTGTGTTTACAATTGTGAAAGCTCAGTAATTCCCCCAGGAATCGTCTTTGTAGTTGTGACAGCTCAGTATTTCCCCCAAGACCTGTGTTTACAGTTGTGACAGCTCAGTATTTCTTCCAGGCCTTGTGTTTACAATTGTGAAAGCTCAGTAATTCCCCCAGGAATCGTCTTTGTAGTTGTGACAGCTCAGTATTTCCCCCAAGACCTGTGTTTAAAGCTGTGACAGTTCAGTATTTCCCCCAGGACCTGTGTTTACAATTGTGACAGCTCTGTATTTCCCCCAGGACCGGTGCTTAAAGTTGTGACAGCTCCGTTATTCCCCCAGGATCTGTCATTACGTATGGGACAGCTCAGTATTTCCCCCAGGACCTGTGCTTAAAGTTGTGACAGTTCAGTATTTCCCCCAGACCCTGTGCTGAAAGATGTGACAGCTCAGTATTTGCCACAGCACCTGTGTTTAATGCTGTGACAGCTCAGTATTTCCCCCAGGACCTTAGAATATTACAGTGCAGTACAGGCCCTTCGGCCCTCGATGTTGCGACGACCTGTGAAACCATCTGACCTACACTATTCCATTTTCATCCATATGTCTATCAAATGACCACTTAAATGCCCTGAAAGTTGGCGAGTCTACTAATGTTGCCGGCAGGGCGTGCCACGCGCCTACTACTCTCTGCGTAAAGAAACTACCTCTCACATCTGTCCTATATCTATCACCCCTCAACTTAAAGCTATGTCCCCTCGTGTTTGCCATCACCATCCGAGGAAAAAGACTCTCACTATCCACCCTATCTAACCCTCTGATTATCTTATATGTCTCTATTAAGTCACCTCTCCTCCTCCTTCTCTCCAATGAAAAGAGCCTCAAGTCCCTCAGCCTTTCCTCGTAAGACCTTCCCTCCATACCAGGCAACATCCTAGTAAAGCTCCTCTGCACCCTTTCCATAGCTTCCACATCCTTCCTATAATGCAGTGACCAGAACTGCACGCAATACTCCAGGTGCGGTCTCACCAGAGTTTTGTAAAGCTGCAGCATGACCTCGTGGCTCTGAAACTCGATCCCCCTACTAATAAAAGCTAACACACCATATGCCTTCTTAACAGCCCTATTAACCTGGGTAGCAACCTTCAGGGATTTATGCACCTGGACACCAAGATCTCTCTGTTCATCTACACTACCAAGAATCCTCCCATTAGCCCAGTACTCTGCATTCCTGTTACTCCTTCCGAAGTGAATCACCTCACACTTTTCCGCATTAAACTCCATTTGCCATCTCTCAGCCCAGCTCTGCAGCCTATGTATGTCTCTCTGTACCCTACAACATCCTTCGGCACTATCCACAACTCCACCGACCTTCGTGTCATCTGCAAATTTACTAACCCACCCTTCTACACCCTCTTCCAGGTCATTTATAAAAATGACAAACAGCAGTGGCCCCAAAACAGATCCTTGCGGTACACCACTAGTAACTAAACTCCAGGATGAACATTTGCCATCAACCACCAAAACACTAAATCACCTTCAACCCCATACTTCCGTATTTTCTGCAATATCCTACCGTGGGGAACCTTATCAAACGCCTTACTGAAATCCATATTCACCACATCCACGGCTTTCCCCTCATCCACCTGTTTGGTCAGCTTCTCGAAAAACTCAATAAGGTTTGTGAGGCACGACCTACTCTTCACAAAACCGTGCTGACTATCGCTAAGGAAGTTATTCTTTTCAGGATGATTATAAATCCTATCTCTTATAACCTATTCCAACATTTTACCCACAACCGAAGTAAGGCTCACAGGTCTATAATTACCAGGGCTGTCTCTACTCCCATCCTTGAACAAGGGGACAACATTTGCTATCCTCCAGTCTTCCGGCACTATTCCTGTCGACAATGACGACATAAAAATCAAGGACAAAGGCTCTGCAATCTCCTCCCTGGCTTCCCAGAGAATCCTAGGATAAATCCAATCTGGCCCAGGGGACTTATCTATTTTCACACTTTCCAAAATTGCTAACACCTCCTCCTTGTGAACCTCAATCCCATCTAGCCTAGTAGTCTGAATCTCAGTATTCTCCTCGACAACATTTTCTTTCTATACTGTAAATACTGACGAAATATATTCATTTAACGCTTCCCCTACCTCCTCTGATTCCACACACAACTTCCCACTACTATCCTTGATTAGCCCTAATCTAACTCTAGTCATTCTTTTATTCCTGATATACCTAGAGAAAGCCTTAGGGTTTTCTTTGATCCTATCCGCCAATGACTTCTCGTGTCCTCTCCTTGCTCTTCTTAGCTCTCCCTTTAAATCCTTCCTGGCTAGCTTGTAACTCTCAAGCGCCCTAACTGAGCCTTCACCTCTCATCCTAACATAAGCCTTCTTCTTCCTCTTGACAAACACTTCAACTTCTTTAGTAAAACACGGCTCCCTCGCTCGACAACTTCCTCCCTGCCTCACAGGTACATACTAATCAAGGACACGCAGTAGCTGCTCCTTGAATAGGCTCCACATTTCGATTGTGCCCACCCCTGCAGTTTCCTTCCCCATCCTACGCATCCTAAATCTTGCCTAATCGCATCATAATTTCCTTTCCTCCAGCTATAATTCTTGCCCTGCGGTAGATACCTGTCCCTGCCCATCGCTAAGGTAAACCTAACCGAATTGTGATCACTATCACCAAAGTGCTCACCTACATCTAAATCTAACACCTGGCCGGGTACATTACCCAGTACCAAATCCAATGTGGCATCGCCCCTGGTTGGCCTGTCTACATACTGTGTCAGAAAACCCTCCTGCACACAATGGACAAAAACAGACCCATCTAAAGTACTCGAACTATAGTATTTCCAGTCAATATTTGGAAAGTTAAAGTCCCCCATAACAACTACCCTGTTACTCTCGCTCCTGTCGAGAATCATCTTCGCTATCCTTTCCTCGACATCTCTGGAACTATTCGGAGGTCTATAGAAAACTCCCAACAGGGTGACCTCTCCTCTCCTGTTTCAAACCTCGGCCCAGACTACCTCAGTAGACGAGTCCTCAAACGTCCTTTCTGCCGCTGTAATACTCTCCTTGATTAACAATGCCACACCACCCCTCTTTTACCATCTTCTCTGTTCTTACTGAAACATCCAGATCCCGGAACCTGCAACATCCATTACTGCACCCCCCGCCCCCCTCTCACCATCTCCATCTGCTGGTGTCCCTGTCTTTCTGCAGGCACTGCCCCTCTCACCATCTCCATCTATTGGTGCTCCAGTCTCACTGACGTTTCTGCCCCGCTCACCATCTCCATTTGCTGGTGCCACCGTCTCACTGCAATTTCCACCCCTCGCAACGTCTCCATCTGCTGGTGTCTCTGACTCACTGCAGTTACTGTCCCACTCACCATATCCATCTGCTGGTGTCTCTGACTCACTGCAGTTACTGTCCCACTCACCATATCCATCTGCTGGTATCCCTGTCTCACTGCACTTGCTGCCCCTCTCACTCGCGCCATCTGCTGGTGTCTCTGACTCACTGCAGTTACTGTCCCACTCACCATATCCATCTGCTGGTATCCCTGTCTCACTGCACTTGCTGCCCCTCTCACTCGCGCCATCTGCTGGTGTCTCTGACTCACTGCAGTTACTGTCCCACTCACCATATCCATCTGCTGGTGTCTCTGACTCACTGCAGTTACTGTCCCACTCACCATATCCATCTGCTGGTATCCCTGTCTCACTGCACTTGCTGCCCCTCTCACTCGCGCCATCTGCTGGTGTCCCTGATTCACTGCAGTTTCTGCCCCTCACAATCTCACAATCACTGCGATTTGCAACTTTGCCCAATTTGCTGTGGGTCCAAGGGGTGGTTTAGTTAAATTCAGCTGTGCATTCGAGTGAAGCATTTTTCACAACAATTCATGAATCATCTGCAGAGGAAATCCCATCTCAATCGGTCAGATTATCAATAAAATATAATCTCAGAATCAGATTTAAAATATTTTCAGGGCTCTGTGCTGCGAATATAAAATGTGCTTTCTGTCCTGTGGGGAGGGTAGTGAATGGAATATGAAATGGGATTTAGTTCCAGTGTTTATCTCTGTCTATGATTTCACTAATTTAACAATGAGATTGAGAGGATATTTCAGCGCCTTCTTCAGCTCCTCTCTGAATTTAGTCTGGGTGACAACGTAAATACACATGTTGGTGCAGGAACTGAGAACCTGCAGCATCATTGATGTGTAATTTATGGTATCGAGAGGCTCAGTGTCAGAGAAATTATCCCAAATATCTGCAATTCGCTGATAAATGACATACACAACCCAGGGCAGCCATAACAGTATAAAACTGCCAGATATACTGAAGAGTAAAACAATTGATTTTCTCCGATTCTCCATCACTGGGTCCTTGTAATTCTCTCCATTTCTGTGACTCCGGAATCCCCTGCGTACTTTACTGGAGAATAAAATATGTCTGATCGTCAGAATATTGAGCAGCAAAATCAGCAAGGCCGGCACACAAGGGGTTAAAATGCGGTGAAGACATTTAAATGCGGCCCATATGAGGGAAGTGAAGAAGCTCGGTTTATGAACACAAAGCATTGGAACATTATCAATAATGTACCTTGGTTTATATGCAAAGTAAATTGGGAGAGACTGTACACAGCCCAGCACACTCACTGTTCCTGCATCCACAGCTGCCGCTTTCTTGGTGCAATATTTTGTTTTTAGCTTCTTACAACAAATGGCCACAAATCGATCAAAGGTGAAAGAGACTGTGAGCCAGACAGAAATAAATGTGGATGCAGAAAGCAGAACGGCCATGAGACAACACTTGGGAGTAGTGTTCAGGAATGAATTGGGGAAATACATTAAACCAATCCACAACAGTATGGGACTAGACATAACGACCAGGAGATCAGGCACTGCCATTCCCACCAGGTAGACAGTGATACATTTGGAGAGACCGCACTTTCCCCGGGACAGGATCACAATCGCCACCAAGTTAACTGGAACAGAGGGAAAAAGAAGCGGAGAAATTACTGATCAGACCTGGAGACAAAGCAGCAGTTTGACAGGATCTGGGCTGAAATTCCCAGCTTTGTTGCTGCATCGAGCAGTGAAAACTGATTCATTGACCTGGGCAGTGCTTTGTCATAGTGAAATGTTTAAAATACAATTATTATTGGTGAATTGGGAAATTGATCTAGAAAGCGAATAAAGTCAGCACTGGAACGACTGAAAGTACTGACTGAGGATGCAGTACCGGTGGGGAAATGAGAAGGTGTTTTACAGAGATGGAATCCAATGTGTTAAATGGGGATTTATCTCCAGATTGTCGTTCGGGAAGGTTTGAGAACAGCTGGTTCGTTTCTGTGGGTTCAGAGAACAGACAGAGGCTGGTACAAAGTGGGAAAAGTCTGAGAGCTGCTGCGGTGAGTTTGAGGGTTGGGATTTATTTGGAAGAGGAAGTTGGAAGTGAAGCAAGTGAGTGAGATTGGGAGGGCGAGAAGGAAAAGGTCATGTTCGAGCTGGAGGGGAGACAGGAGCAGACGGTTTGGGAAAGTGGATAAATTGAAGCAATGGGCAGAGGATTCAATAAAGTGAGAGGAGAGGCTGAGCTTCAGGGGGAGAGACTGCAGCAAAGCGTTCGTGCAGAACTAATTTATAGATCCCAGCAACAAAACTCAATTAATTTATTAAAAAACTAATATTGGTGCTGGAGAACGTGTCATTGGTTATCCAATATAGTCAATACATTTAGTTTGCACAGTCAATTAAATATCAATTTAAGCATATTTCTGTTATCAGCCTCGCTCTTTATTGAATTCAATCGTCACAGAGATTTTGAAGTACAGTATTTAAATAATGAATAACCATCAGCGAAGAACTGATTTTATTATGTTCATTAAGTCAATAAGTAAGGAATATGAACTTTCTACAAAACAAAATGAAGACCTGACAGAAATAAATACTGAGGGACCAATTCCAACAGTAAAATTAACACAATCTGACAACTGACAGCTTCAACTCTCAGTTTTTCTCAATAATTACTTTGAATATTCCAGCACTTTATGCGAGTGATTTATTCACTCTGCTTCTTCCTCTTTCACTTTCCTTCAGGTTATCTTTTCCCCTCTGTTTCATTCTTCCTGCTCCTTCTCTAAGTTGCCCTCCCGAGCTCTCTGGACTCCTCATATCCTGAAAACTGTTACTTAATACCACTTTTCACACGCGATTTGTTCATCACATGCTGTGCCTGTGTTCTCTTCACCAGCCCCATGTTCAATGATTCTATTTTAAGAGTCAGTTTGTTCAATGGTGAAACATCTTTGAATAATTTAGTGTGTCTATAGAGCACACAAGTCTCCACCTGTTCACCTGCACTCTTCACTTCATCTACAATACATGGAATAAACAGAATCAAAAGCTTCTTCCAGACAAACCTCAGAATCATTGAAATTCATTCTCCTGGAATTATAAAGTACACCGTTAGAATGTGGGGTAATTAAATTAATAAAACACCAACACCAGCGGTGCAGCTGATAATCTGCAGATAAATGAAAAGACTCTTGATTCAACTGATACAGTGTAAACCAATAAAACATCACATCAATACTTTCTGTTTTACAATGTAGTTTAGTGACAGTGAAGACTCCACGGTGAAACAGAGAAGGAGATGTGAAAGAGGCAGCAGCAAACTCAGTTCAGTAGCCAGACCTCTGAAGCAGCGTCAGACATACACAATATATTTTATAACAGTGATAACCAATAAATACATTGAAATCGCAGTTAAACTGAACCATGTTATTGGGTTGGGAGAATATTGTGCTGCCTCCTTGTAGCATAGATATTGTGGGTGGTCTCGGTATCAAACAGCGAAAAAAAATCATAAAAATATTCCAGGACCGGTTAGTTGCACATCACGAAAATGTGAAAATCTCCTGAAGCTCTTTTTCTTGATCTTAACCGAGACATCTGATTCAAATATATTAAATAAACACAATAATCCAGTAAGTATTCCAGGGTTACTAAAACCAATACCATTAAATATAATGCAGCTCCTGCAAGACTGAAAGAGTAGACAATCAGGAGATTCCATCAGTAAATCGCTGGTAAAGAACAGGTGGCTGGGTGAAACACACAGTGAGAAATAATACCGTGTACAGCAGCACAGTTAACATCGAGTTACACCATTATCAACTGATATACAGTCTTACCAGGAACTCCAATTGCAGCAAGTACAGGATAATAAATGAATGCGATCTGAAGGATTACTGAATATCCCATTTCTGTGAGAAGCAGAGACTTCTATTAGCCTGGAATCCACAGCTCCAGCACTATGAGCAGATCCATTCCAATGGGTCCTGATTTATACAGGGAATGCGTCTCCACTGACACGGTTATACCCCTGATTATTGCTATTAGCTACAGTATCCTGAACAAACACATTACATCAGCAGATTTGACTCTGATGTAAATAATGTGTTGCATAAAACACAATCATTTCAATGTCAATGACTTTTTCTTTCAGCCAATCTGAATACCTGACTTTTCTCCACAGTATATTCCATCAGCCACTTTCTTGCCCACTCACTGAAGAAGTCCATATTCCGTACTCCGCCCCCTCTCTGTGTCCTCCTCACAGCTTACTGTCTCACCTCAATTTGTGTTACCAGCTAACTGGATACATTACACTCCATCCCTTCATCCCACATTCAAACAGCCCCACGATTAGCGACCTTGTCTTCATCTGTTTAAGACCAACAATCTATTTCAGATATTACTGCACTAAATCCTGCCTCTGCTCGTAAAGCGCGAGACCCTGCCTCCATTATTACTGCACTAGACAACGTCTCGGTTTGTTACACTCGGCCATGTCTCTGGTTCTGCTTTGTTTCACCCGGTCTCAGTTTGTACTACACAAGACCATTTCTATGTTCATAATACAATAGGCCCTGTCTTTACCCTGTATCTCACCCCAGGTTTCCCCTTCTGTGTTCCCATTGTGCTTGGCTTGGGAGTGTTTACTGGGACATTGTCGGTGGAGATTTACTCTGTATCCCTGGAATTTAGATGGTTAAGGGGTGATTTGATCAATGTTTTCAATATCATAAGGGAAAATGATAATGTGTGCAGAGAGTAACTATTCCCACTGGCTGCGCAGTCAGGAACTTTGGGGCATAGTCTAAAAATTTAAACATAGCCTGAAAACCTTTTAAGCGTGAAATGAAGAAACGCTTCAACACACCAGGTGTGATATTTGTTTGGAACTTTCTGACAAAAATGGCTGTTGATGTTGAGCCCCAGGTTTCATTTATTTTACATATAATGCTGTTGAAAAAATATTGCAAAAAAAACTGATACACTTTACAAGCAGGGAAGAAGGGAGACAGGGTGTAAGCAGAGCTTGACAGCACCTTAGTAATAATCCCCACATTCTGTCCAATTCATTATTGAGGCTTTCGTGTGAGTGTTTTAGGGTGAGTATTGGATCTATGTTTGATATCTTCAAACTACATTGACTTTCCCAGCAAGGGTAAGAGTTACAGGTTCGACATTAACCACAAAATGACTGAAAGCATGGTTGTCCAAGGAGAGAGGGAAGGAGAGAGTGATTAAAAGAGGGAGAGTGAGAGATAGTGTGAGAGAGACACAGATAATGTCTTGGACAGAGTTGGAGAAAGAGAGAGAGAGAGGGCGAGAGACAGAGAGAGATAGACAAAGAGACTGGGGAGAATAGTGTGAGAATGAGGAGGATAGAAAGTGAAAAAAACACATGGGAACAGGACCAACTGCAAGCTTCCCTTCAAGTCACACTCAATCCAGACTAGCAGTGAGATCACTGCTCTTTCACTGTCACTGGGTCAAAATCCTGGAACTGTCTTCTAACAGCTCTGCGGGTGTAATGACACTACATAAACTGCAGTGGTTTAAGGAGGAGATTCACCATCACTTTCTCAAGAGTGATTAGGGATGGGCAATAAATGCTGGCCCAGCCAGTAATGCACACATCCAACAAATAAATAAAGAAAATGCAAATTTGACGCTGAGTCACTTGAGGAGATATTAGACGAGACGACCAAAAACTTGGTCAAATAGGTTGGTCTGAGGGAGCGTCTTCAAAGAGGAAAACAGGTAGTGAGATGGAGAGGAGTACGAAAGGAATTCCAGAGTTTGGGCCTTGGTAGCTAGAAGGCACGGCCACGAATGGTGGGACGATTAAAATTGGGGCTGCTCAAAAAGACAGAATTAGAGGATCACAGATATTGGAGGACTGTGGAGCTGGAGGAGATTACAGGGGTAGGGAAGGGTCACGTGTGGAAGACAGTTCCAAGCTGCTACCATGCTGTGTGTGCAGAAATATTTCTTAATTTCACTCTTGAAAGTGTTTTAGAATAATGTTCGATTTTTAGACTTTGCCCCTGGTCGAAGACTCTCCCAGCCAGTGAGAAGGGTTTCTCTTCATCGTCCCTTAGTTCCATTATTATCTTGTGAACTTTGATCAAGCCATCCCTTAACCATCTAAATTCCAGCGATATAGAGTAGATCTCCATCTACAGTGTCCCATCAAATACTGCCAAGCGGAGTGCAGCCCGTAGTCAGCTATAGAGTAAATCTCCAACTTCTCTGTTCTATCAAACCCCCCGGGGCAGGTAGTCTGTGGCGTTCGATGCAGAGTAAAGCTGCCCGACAAGTGGAATGTAACAATGCACCGCACAGCACGACGAAAAATGGAAAGAAGGTGCCAACTCTTCATTTTGCAAGCTGGAACGTCAGAACTATGTGTCCCGGCCTGTTGGAAGACCTTACACAAATCAACGATTCTCGGAAGACCGCCATCATTAACAACGATCTCAGTAGACTCAATCTGGACATTGCAGCACTTCAGGAGACACGCCTCCCTGCGGACGGATCTCTAAGAGAGCAAGACTACACCTTCTACTGGCAGGGTCGGGATCCTGAAGAACCAAGACAACATGGAGTGGGCTACACCATCAGAAACTCATTGCTCAGCATGATCGAGCCTCCCTCACATGGCACAGAATGCATATTGTCCTTCCGACTGCTCACGCCTCTGGTCCAGTACGCCTGCTCAGCATCTATGCTCCAACACGCTGCTCCCCACTTGAAGTAAAATACCAGTTCTATGAGGAATGCCATAATATCATTAGCAGCATTCCCAATATCGAACATTTGTTCCTGCTGGGGGACTTTAATGCCGGGGTTGGAGCGAACCATGACTCATGGCTCTTCTGCCTTGGGCGTTATGGCATTGGAAGGATGAATGAGAATGGAGAGAGACTGCTGGAGTTGCGTCCCACTCACAACCGCTGCATCATTAACTCGTTCTTTCACACTAAACCCTGTCACCAGTTTTAGCCAGGGATTGCGAGAAATACAGAGTCTGTTACAAACTGCTGGATTGTTTGTGAACTATCGTAACCTGGAGCTTAGACACTGGCCTGTGCTGGTAAAAACCAGTTTGAACTAATTAATTTATGTGACAAGACAAAGGCGAGAGCACAAGAAAAGAGACTTATTTGGGCACGGTATGATACCGGGGTCTTTGGGCCTGGGCCAATTAGGAGAAGATATGAACGAGGTGAGCAAGCTTAAACCAACCGGAAAGAGACAGCTCCGTTTTGGAGAGATAAGAAGGAGAATAAGTATAGAACTTCTCGGGAACAGAGCCAGCGATAAACTCTGGAGACCAACCATCCGAAGACCCTGCGTCTGCAACGCGGCTACGACGTAAAAGAGAGAGAGAATGGAACGCCTGGCCAGCGTCAGCTCTCCCCTTTTTCGGGTATTATCCTTTGTTTTCTGTGACTAGGTCAGGGAAAGGTCAGAGGAACCTAGTGGGTGTGCTTAGCAATTCTAGCTAACTTTGTTATTATCTGTATAACCCAGTTTGATTTGCATGCTTTTGTCTAACCAAGTGTATAAGCCTTATTTTTACATTGTACAACAACGTGAATAAAGTAAATTGATATTTAAAGAAAGGACTGATTTTTCTCCTCTTTGTACTAAGCCATTAACTGTAGCCGGTGGATTAGTTGGAGGGTGGCTCTCCTGCCACCCGATATCCCAAACACCCAGCCTGAGCCTGAATTCAGAGGACTTAGTCCCACGTGATGGCCAGGATCAAGTGGGTGATGGGAATAAAGGGGCCAAAGGGGAGTTGACTCCACGCTACGGTTTACACCAGATTTCATGGAGGCACCCAAGGTCACGTCGTTGGCAACAACTGGACCTCATCATCAAAAGGCGAGCCTCTATGAACAGTGTTCAAATCACAGGCAGCTTCCACAGAGTGGCCCAGGCCCAAAGACCCCGGTATCATACCGTGCCCAAATAAGTCTCTTTTCTTGTGCTCTCACCTTTGTCTTGTCACCACTCCCTGGTGTGCAGCAAAGTTAGACTCAAACCAAAGAAGTTACATCACTCCAAGCAGAAAGGCCCCCATGCCCGCAAATCAACACAGCAGAATTTCTTATCTGCAGCTGTTTCACACGTTTCTAATTTCACTTGAAAAAGCCCTTCAAAACACTCCTACAGGGAATGCAGAAACCAAGTGGGCCCACATCAGAAATGCCATCTACGGCTCAGTAATGACCACCTATGGCAAACGTGAGAAGCAGAATGTGGACTGGTTTCAATCTTTGGAACCTGTCATAGCCGCTAGGCACATTGCACTGTTGAACTACAAGAAAGGCCCCAGTGAGTTAAAATCTGTCGCACTTAAAGTAGGCAGAAACACTGCAAAAAGAACAGCCAGGCGCTTTGCAAATGACTGCTGGCAACACCAATGCAGTCGTATTCAGCCGACCTCCGACGCCGGAAACATCAGAGGAATGTATAATGATATTAAGAAAGCGTTTGGGCCAACTATCAGGAAGATAGCCCCTCTCAAGTCTAAATTTGGGGACACAATCACTGACCAACGCAAGCAAATGGACCACTGGGTGGAGCACTACCGAGAACTGTACTCCAGGGAAAATTTTGTCACTGAAACCGCCTTCACTGCAGACCAGTCTCTGCCAGTCATGGATGAGCTGGACGAACAGCCAACAAAATCGGAACTCAGTGATGCCATTGATTCTGTAGCCAGTGGAAAATCCCATGGGAAGGACGGCATTACCTCTGAAATAATCAAGAGTGCTAAGCCTGCTATACTCTCAGCAGTCCATGAACTGCTTTGCCTGTGCTGGGATGAGGGAACAGTACAACAGGACATGCAAGATGCCAATATCATCACCCTCTATATGGACAAGGGTGACCTTGGTGACGGCAACAACTACCGTGGAATCTCCCTGCTCAGCACAGTGGGGAAAGTCTTCCCTCGAGTCGTTTTAAACAGACTTCAGAAGCTGGCTGAGCATGTCTACCCTGAGGCACAGTGAGGCTATCGAGCAGAGAGACCCACCATTGACATGCTGTTCTCCCTTCACCAGCTACAGGAGAAATGCCACAAACAACAGATGCCCCTCTACATTGCTTTCATAGATGTCACCAAAGCCTTTGACCTCGTCAGCAGATGTGGTCTCTTCAGACTACTAGAAAAGATCGGATGTCCACCAAAGCTACTAAGTATCATCACCTCATTCCATGACAATATGAAAGGCACAATTCAGCATAGCGGCTCCTCATCAGATCCCTTTCCTATCCTGAGTAGAGTGAAACACGGCTGTGTTCTCGCATCTACACTGTTTGATATCTTCTTCTCCCTGCTGCTCTCTCACGCACTCAAGTCATCAGAAGAAGGAATTTTCCTCCACACAAGATCAGGTGGCAGGTTGTTCAACCTTGCCCATCTTAGAACGAAGGTGAAAGTACGGAAGGTCCTCATCAGGAAACTCCTCTTTGCTGACAATGTTGCATTAACATCTCACACTGAAGAGTGTTTGCAGAGTCTCATCAACAGGATTGCGTCTGCCTGCAACGAATTTGGCCTTACCATCAGCCTCAAGAAAACAAACATCATGGGACAGGACGTCAGAAATCCTCAATCCATCAATATCGGCGACCATGCTCTGGAAGTGGTTCAAGAGTTCACCTACCTAGGCTCCACTATCACCAGTAACCTGTCTCTAGATGCAGAAATCAACAAGCACATGGAAAAGGCTTCCACTGCTATGTCCAGAGTGGCCAAGAGAGTGTGGGAAAATGGCGCACTGACACGGAACACAAAAGTCCGAGTGTATCAGGCCTGTGTCCTCAGTACCTTGCTCTATGGCAGCGAGGCCTGGACAACGTATGTCAGCCAAGAGCGACGTCTCAATTCATTTCATCTTTCCTTACTCTGGAAAATCCTTGGCATCAGGTGGCAGGACCGTATCTCCAATACAGAAGTCCGCGAGGTGGACAACATCCCCAGCATATACACCCTAGTGAGCCCGCGGCGCTTGAAATGGCCTGGCCATGTGAGCCGTCTGGAAGATGGCAGGATCCCCAAGGACACATTGTACAGCGAGCTCGTCACTGGTAACAGACCCAATGGCTGTCCATGTCTCTGCTTTAAAGACATCTGCAAACACAACATGAAGTCTTGTGACGTTGATCACAAGTCGTGGGAGTCAGTTTCCAGTGATCACCAGAGCTGGCTGACAGCCATAAAGGCGGGGCTAAAGACTGGTGAGTTGAAGAGGCTTAGCTGTTGGCAGGAAAAAAGAGAGAAGTGCAAGGAGAGAGCCAACTGTGTAACAGCCCCGACAACTAATTTTATCTGCAGAGCCCACGGAAGAGTCTGTCACTGTCGAATTGGCCTTTATAGCCACTCCAGGCGTTGCTTCACAAACGACCGACCACCTCTAGGCACTTACCCACTGTCTCTCGAGACAAAAAGGCCAAAGAAGAAGAAGAGAAGAAAGCTGCCTCTATATATACCTCTCTTTCGCCTCCTCCATCCAGATGGAGAGAGTAACAGTGAGAAAGAACAGGGACAGAGATGGAGAGAGGATAACAGAGAGAGGGAAGTATGGCAATGGGGAGAAAGAACCAGCGAGAAAGAGAAAGAGACAGGGAAGGAGAGTGTCGCTCAGCTTTACTGCTAAACTCTTTGCAGCAATCTGGAAGGAACCATGCAGGTCTTGTTCTGTGATGCAGTGTATGTGTCTGCAAAGATTCTTGAACAATTTCAAGTGACTGTTCATGACAAAAAAAAACTGGGCACTCACAACAACTGAACTTTCACGGGAACATTGGAGCCAGCTGCGGATATGGGTTTCTTACCAGCCTGCATAAGAAAGTGCACTGTCTGCAGTTGTGGTGTCACCAAACGCAGCCAAACAGATGTATATGGGTTTTACAAAGTTTCGGAAAAGTGACAGAGAAAAAGGCACAGCCACACACACTCATAGAGGCACACTCACAGAAGCAGACACAGAAACACACACATATACACAGAAACACACACACAAACAAATGGAACACACACATGCACACAGAAACACATGCACACAGACACACGTTCACACAGAACATACTCACAGAAACACACGCACTAAAACACATAGAGAAACAGAGTGACTCAGAGACAGAGAGCGGCAGAACAATATTTCAATTTCCAAAAGGAATTCGATGAGGTCAGCCTTAGATTTAAAAATGAACAATTTGTTTATCATCAAAGGACTAATACCACCTTATGTGTGTAGAAGTGTTGCCTAAATTCACTCCTGAAAGGTCTGCCTCTATTTTTTATACCGTGCTCACTGGTGCCAGACTCCCTGACCTGTCGAAATAGTATTTTTGACCCCAATATACCCCATCAGTTCCGCTTAATATCTCACCAAATTTGACCAAATCATCCCTCATCCTACAAAGTTCCAGGGAATACATACCTATTTGTTCCCCATTGCCCTGTAATTGAACCCTTGGAGCCCGGTAAACATTCCAGTAAATCTACACTGCACTCAAATTGACAGGGGCCCCAAAGTCATTTTGAGACTTGAGGGGGAGAAATTGGTGGGCGATGAAATTGACGGAAGGGGAAAGTCAGAAAATGCCAAAGAAAGCGAGAGAAAGCAGAGAAAGAGACAGAGAAAGTCAGAGAGGGAGTGAAAGTCAGACACAGTGGGGTCAGTCTGATCTCTCCCGGGGTGAGTGACGCAGAAACAGTGGGATCAGTCTGCTCTCTACCGGAGTCAGTGATACAAACACAGTCTGGTCATTCTGCTCTCCCCGGGTCAGTGAAAGAGACACTGTGTGGTCAGTCTGCTCGCCCACAGGGTCAGTGATACAGACACAGTAGGGACAGTCTGCTTTCCCCGCGGGTCAGTGACACAGACACTGTGGGTTCAGTCTGATCCCCCCGGGGTTTGTGATACAGACACAGTGGGGTCAGTCTGCTCTCCCCAGGGTTTGTGATACAGACAGTATGGAGTCAGCCTGTTCTCCTTCAGGGTCAGTGACAAAGACACTTTGGGGTCAGTCTGCTCACCCACGGGGTCACTGATAGAGGCACAATGGGTTCCGTCTGCTCTCCGCGGATCAGTGATATAGACACAGTGGGGTCAGTCTGCTCTCCCTGGCTCAGTGATATAGACACATTGGGGTCAGTCTGCTCTCCCCGGGGTCAGTGATACAGACATAGTGGGGTCAGTCTGTTCTCCTTAGCGGTCAGTGATGCACAGCATTTTCAGATTGCCACACCCCTGGGGTCAGGGAAACAGGCACATTGGAGTCAATCTGCTCTACACAGTGTCAGTAATACACAGAGGGGCCAGTCTGTTGTCCCCTTGAGTCAGTGATAAAGACACAGTGGGGTCAGTCTGCTCTCCCACCGAGTCAGTGGTGCAGAAGCAATGGAATCAGGCTGCTTTCCCCGGGGTCGGTGATACAGACACAATGCTGTCAGTTTGCTCATCCCGTGTCACTGATATAGACACATTGGTGTCTGTCTGCTCTCCCCGGGGCAGTGATGAAGGCAAAGTGGGGTTAGTCTGCTCTTCCTGGGGTCAGTGATACAGACACAGTGGGATGAAACTGCACAGTGATACAGACACAGTGGGATCAATCTGCACTCCACGAGGTCAGTGATACACAGTATTTTCAGATTACCAAACCCCTGGAGTCAGGGAAACAGGCACAATCTTCTCTCCACAGTGTCAGTAATGCACAGAGCGGCCAGTCTGCTGTCCCCTTCGGTCAGTGATACAGACACAATGGTGTCAGTCTGCTCTCCCCGTGCTCGATGATACAGACACAGTGGGGTCAGACTGCACTCCTGTTGGGTCACTGATGAAGACAAAGTAGGGTCAGTCCGCTTTCCTAGGGGTCAGTGATGCAGACACAGTGGGGACAGTCTGCTTTCCCCTCGGGTCAGTGATACAGACACAGTGGGGTCGGACTTGTCTCCCCGGGGTCAGTGACACAGACACTTTGTTGTCAGTCTGCTCTCCCCACGTCAGTGATGCAGACACATTGGGGTCAGACTGCTCTCCCGTAGGGTTACTGATACAGATACAGTGGGATCAATATGCGCTCCGCGAGGTTAATGATACAGACACAGTTGGGTCAGTCTGTTCTCCACAGGGGTCAGTGATACACAGTATTTTCAGATTGCCGTACCGCTAGGATCAGGGACACAGACACAGTGGGGCCAACCTGCTCTCCACATTGTCAGTGATACACAGAGGGGCCAGTCTGCTGTCCCTTTCGGTCAGTGATAGAGAGACAGTGGGGTCAGTCTGCTCTCCCCCGGTGTCTGGATACAGAGGCAATGGAATCAGACTGCTCTCCCCGGGGTCAGTGATACAGACACAATGGTGTCAGTCTGCTCTCCCGCGGGTCAGTGATAACAACACGGTGGGGACAGTCTGCTCTCCCCATGCTCGATAATACAGACACAATGGATTCAGACTGCACTCCTCAGGGCTTAGTAACACAGACACATTGGGGTCAGTCTGTTCTCCGGCGATGTCAGTGATAAAGACAGAATGGGGTCAGTTTGCTTTCCCAGGGGTCAGTGATGCAGACACAGTGGAGACAGTCCGCTTTCCCAGGGTCAGTGATGCAGACACAGTGGGATCAATCTGCTGGATCCTGGGTCAGGGATGCAGACACAGTGGGATCAATCTGCTGGATCCTGGGTCAGTGATGCAGACACAATGGGGACAGTCTGCTTTCCCCTCCGGTCAGTGATACAGACAAGTGGGGTCAGTCTAGTCTCCCCGGCGTCTGTGATGCAGACATTAAGGGGCCAGTCTGTTCTCATCCCGGGTCAATGACACAGACACTTTGGGGTCAGTCTGCTCTCCCACGGGCTCATTGATAGAGACACAGTGGGATCAGTCTGCTCTCCCCGGGCATAGTGATACAGACGTCAGTGGGATCAGTCTGTTCTCCCCGGGTCAGTGATACAAACAAAGTGGGGTCAGTCTGCTCTCCCCGGGTTACTGTTACAGACACAGTGGGATGTAACTGCACAGTGAAACAAGCATAGTGGGGTCAATCTGCTCTCCACAGTGTCAGTGATACACAGAGGGGCCAGCCTGCTGTCCCCTTCGGTCAGTGTTACAGACACAGTGGTGTCAATCTGTTCTCCACATGGATCAGTGATACACAGTATTTTCAGATTGCTGTACCCCGAGGGTCATGGAAACAGGCACAGTGGGATCAATCTGCTCTCCACATTGTCAGTGATACACAGAGGGGCCAGTCTGCTGTCCATTTCGGTCAGTGATACAGACACAGCGGGACCAGTCTGCTCTCCCCCGGTGTCTGGATACAGAGGCAATGGAATCGGTCTGCACTCCCCGGGCACAGTGTTGCAGGCAGAGTGGTGTTAGTCTGCTTTCCCCGGGGTCAGTGTTAACGACACGGAGGGGACAGTATGCTCTCCCCATGCTCTATGATACAGACACAGTAGGATTAGACTGAAAAGTTCTGGGGTTAGTGACACAGGCACACTGGTGTCAGACTGTTCTCCGGCGATGTCAGCGATAAAGACAGAATGGGGTCAGTCCACTTTCCCAGGGGTCAATGATGCAGACACAGTGGGATTAATCTGCTGGATCCCGGGGTCAGCGACACAGTCACTTTGGGGTCTATCTGCTCTCCCCTTTGATCAGTGATGCAGACACAATGGAGTCAGTCTGCTCTCCACCGGGTTCCATGATAGATACTCACTGGGGTCAGTTCGCTCTCCCTGAGGTCAGTGATACAGAAACATTGGGGTCAATCTGCTACCCCCGGGAATATGTGCTGCAAACGTTGAGGGGTCAGTCTGCTCTCCCCGGGGTTAGTGTTACAGATACAGACAGGTCAGTCTGCTCTCCCCGGGGTTAGTGTTACAGATACAGACAGGTCAGTCTGCTCTCCCGCGGGGTCAGTGGTACAGACACAGTGGGATCAGCCTGCTCTCCACGCGGTCTGTGATACAGACTCAGTGGGGTTGTCTGCTCTCCCCCGGGGTCAGTGAGACAGCCAAAGTGGTCTCAGTCTGCTGTCCCCTTCGGTCACTGGTACAGATGCAGGGGTGATAAGGGGAAAAGATTACATAAAATATTATGATATATTAGCCTATGTTGTGGAAATTGGAAAAGAGAAAGCCGGAACGACGTTTTCTGAGTGTAGTCTGGAAAACCAGGTGGTCATATGTCCTCATCCTCAATCTAAAACAGCAGAGTCAAAATGTGGATGTAATGCCACTGTGAATTGCATCATGGAAACTAGAAAAGCATTGTCAGGGCTAACCCATGTGGTCGATATGGGAAAGGGGAGATATGTCTTAACCACTACGCAGAAGGAATACCAGTATAGACATAACAGCACTTGTCCAGTGAGCAACAGTACGTTCTATTTCAACCCACAAATACCAACCAGAATAGGAATGATGGAGTTGGTAGACATACATAAACGAAAGACAGAAATTATAAGCGTGATAGAAAGTATTAAAGAGGACTTGATAACTTACCTCCAGGAATACGAATATACTATTCAGCCATTGCCCACATGCTGGAGTAAAGAGAGAAAGCAGCTCGAATCCATAGCTGTAGTGTACGACAATCTGGAACAACAGTCGAAGAAGCTACAAGATGAGGTTGATGAGATAAACGATTCTACTTGGTGGGAGGACTTATGGAACTGGGGGTCAAATGTGTAGACTCACTCCTGGTTGAACATTATCTTCCATGTCCTCACAGTGGTTTTAGGTATCATGGTGATATATGCGCCGTGCTTAATTTGAAAACATAAGGGAGTGCTGCACTATCGCAGGGTCGTACTGAGGGAGTGCTGCACTATCGCAGGGTCTATTCTGAGGGAGCGCTGCACTGTCGTAGGGTCAGTACTGAGGGAATGCTCCACTGTCGGAGGGTCAGTACTGAGGGAGTGCTGCACTTCAGAGGGTCAATACTGAGTCACTAACGAGGGAGCGCTGCATTGTCAGAGGGTCAGTACTGAGTGAGTGCCACATTATCGCTGGGTCAGTATTGAGGGAATGCAGCAGCATCGAAGGGTCAGTACTGACTGAGTGCTGCACTGTCGAAGGGTCAGTACTGAGGGAGTGCTGCACTGTCGGAGGGTCAGTACTGAGGCTGTACTGCACTGTGGGAAGGTCGGTAGTGAGGGAGTGTCACGAGTGTCACATTGTCGGAGGATTAGTTCTGAGGGAATGCTGCAGTATCGGGGGGGGGGGGAGTGTCAGTACTGAGGGAGCGCTGCACTGTCGGATGGCCAGTCCTGAGGGAATGCTGCAATGTAGAATGGTCAGTACTGAAGGGTGTGCCTCACTGCCAGAGGATCAGTACTGTGTAAGTGCCACATTATCGGAGGTGCGGGTTTTCACGATGAGACATTAATATGAGGCCCCCTCTGCCCTCTTGTGTGGATGTAAAAGATCCCAAGGCACGATTCCAAGAAGAGCGGGGAGTGGACTATTTTCCCTGGTGTTCCTGGGCCCAATATTTAACTCTAAGCAACATCAGTTCGAAATAAAAGCAGAAAGTACTGGAAATACTCAGCAGGTTTGGCAGTATCTGTGGAGAGAGAAATAGAGTTAATGTTTTAGGTCAGTGACAGAACTGTCAGTGGCATCTTGCTGTGCACTCAATGCCTGTCACGTTTCCTACAACACAACAGTGACCTCAGTTTCGATGGCCCTCATTGCTGTGAACAACTTTGGGATTACCATAGCTGGAAGCAGGATCAGTATCATTGGGAATTCTGTCTTTCTGATTGGCAGGTCAGAATTTGGGAATTCCGTCTTTCTGATTGGCAGGTCGGAGTTTGGGTATTCTATTTCTGTTTGACAGGTCAGAATTGGAAATTGTGTCTTTCTGATTGGCAGGTCAGAGTTTGGGAATTCTCTCTTTCTGATTGGCAGCTCAGAGTTTGGGATTTCTGTTTTTTCTGATTGTCAGGTCGAAGTTTAGGAATTCAGTTGTTATGATTGTCAGGTCGAAGTTTGAGAATTCTGTTTTTCTGATTGGCAGGTTAGATTTTAGTCAGTTTGTGGGCCACTGGCAACAGGAATCTGTTGTCAGGAATCTGTTCCAAAGTAAACCCAGAGCTGAACCTGGTGAAATATGCCGCTGCCTGTTTCTTCACACAGGCAGATGACTGGGATGACATGGCTTGACAATATCTGTGGAAAGATCTGCGGAATGACTCAGAGTTTGAGAAGATCTGGAACGAGGACAAAGACAAATCTCAAAGCCTGGGTGGGTCTCTGAGAGGACATGATCACGGTGACAGCTAACACCATTAACGGGAGCCTGGTGCAAGAACTTGAACAATGATCTGGAAAGCTACGGAGCCGTCAACACATACAACGCTGAGTTTAAACACAAGAGCTTCCACAATCTCCTAACCATCATCCTGAAGACTTTGAGAAAAGATTCCAGAGTGTCATAGAGCCATTCGCAGCATAGAAGGAGGAAATTCAGCCCATTGAGTCCATGCTGGCTCCCCATGGAACTATCCAGTCAGTCCCACTCCCCTGCTCATTCCCCGTAGACCTGCAAGTTTATTTCGTTAAGTGTTCATCCAATTTCCTTTTAAAATCATTTGGCTCCACTTCCATCACCCTCAAGGGCAGTGAGTTCCAGTCATTTCTGCACGCTGTGTAAAAAAATATTCCTCCCCCTCCTCCTTGCATCTTTCATCCTAAGCCTTCAATCTGCGTCCCCTAGTCCTTGTCCCAGCAGTTAATGGGAAGAGATTTTACTTGTCTAACTTATCAAATCCTGACATAATCTTGTAAACCTCTATCAAATTTCCCCTCAATCTCATTTGCTCTGAGGAGAACAATCCCAGCTTTTCCAATCTAACCTTGTAACTGAAATCCCTTGACCCTGGAACCATTCTGGTAAATCTCCTCTGCACCCTCTAAAGGGCCCTCACATTCTCCCTGAAGTGTTGTGAAGGAATATAGGTATAATAGGCTTGATTAAGTAGAATTTGGAAATAGTTGGTAGATTATACCTTTAGAGTTAAATATTTAATAAATGGTTAGTTTTCAGCGCTCACTGAGGTCCCCTTTAAGATGGTAGAGTTAAACATTTCAAGGTCTTTGTCAGAATAGAATCGCCATTACCAGGGACATGGGCGATAAACACACAGATTGAAATATCGTGTGTGACCTCAGTAAGAGGTAGCAATAAACCTTAATTAGAGTATAGGGTCGTTGTTCAGACAGTGCGGCTCCTGGGGTTGCTTTGGAGTGCCTTGGAAAGGGTAATTAACAACAAATGGGAACAAAAGACATCAGGTAAACACCATTATAAACACTTTCACCAGATAAAAGCCCACAAACTGCAAATTCGAGTAAAACAAATATATGGATTTTCAAAGGAACGACAAAAAAGTCACATGCAAAATTCAAAAGTCATATGACACCTTAGACATAGTATAGAAATACAAGGTACGAAAGAAAACACTGAATGGTGTTGAATCCTCGACACCACTTCTCATCCCATGCCTTAATCGGGGATTTAAGGTACACGTTTACTTTAAATTTTGATGGATCTCCTGGATATTCTAAGATAATTTTGCTGTAGAATTAGCAAGACTAAACTTTTGGATTCTATGTTAGAAATAAGAATGTGTGTTGCATCTCTCAGTAATATTTGATATTGTGATATACTTATACACTTAAGAAGTTTATTGCAGGTTAAATATTTTAATAAATATATAAAAGTTAATAAATTGTCTCATGTAGTATTCTGTATACAATTGTAAGATCCACCTCTCTGTGTTTCTTTAAGTGGAGAGATACGTATTGAAGAGAGTTTCCCAGACCCTTATAATATGTGGACTATTTATGATTAAGCCACAAAAATATTAGAAAAAGGTTATCTGAAAGATGGTAAAATTCTCTGTTGGTTTTCTTTCTTTGTGGGAAAGCTGGTGCAATTCTTTGGACTCAAATAAGTGTTTGAGAGTTTGTCTGGTTTCAGCTTGCTTAAAGGAGATTCGTGGGGATGTGCTGCTGATTTGGTTTAGTCCCTGCAAGGGGTTAAAGTCATAAACCAGAGCTTTATCATGGTTCAGCACAATTTCCCTGTTTTTATACTCAATGCCTACATTTATGAAGCCCAAGATCCCAAATGCTTTGCTGACGACTCTCTCAAAGTGTATTGGGGGATGAGCAACTATCATTTTTATTGATGGAACAAAGAGGTGGGAGTTGGGAATTCTGCCTCCATTTCCCACAAGGAGACGGTGTCCAAGGGCGGCAGCAAGCACTTTCTTTGTTGTAACCACGTTTATTTTGTCGCACTCTGAATCGTCTTGCTTGATGAGATGCTGTCGGGGTAGGTGGTGTCGGCCTGTACATGTGCTGCTGTCTCAACTGCAGTATTGTGGCCAGTTCTGGAAACTACACTTTATGAAAGACATGAAGGCTTTAGAAAGGGTGAAAGAGGAGATTGACCAGAATGGGAGCAGGGATGTGTGACTTCAGTGAATGTGGAAAGAATGGAGAAATTGCGATTATTCACCATGGAGCAGGGAATGTTAAAAGGGAGATTGACCAGAAAATGAGCAGGGATGAGGGCCTCAGTTCATGTGGAGAGACTGGAAAAGCTGGGATTGTTATCCTTAGAGCATGAAGGGTGAGATTGAATAGAATGGTCCCAGGGATGAGGGACCTCAGAGCCCATGAAGTTTCATGGTATCAGGTAAAACATGGGCAAGAAAACCTCCTACTGATTAACACATACCACCCTTGACCCCCTCACTCAGCTGATGAATCAGTACTCCTCTAAGTTGAACAGCACTTGGAGGAGGCATTAAGTGTGGCAAGGGCACAGAATATACTCTGCTTGGGGGACTTCACTGTCCATCACCAAGAGTGGCTCGTTAGCACCACTACTGACTGTAGTGGCTGTGTACCAAAGAACATAGCTGCTCTACAGAGTCTGTGGCAGGTGGTGAGCGAACCAACAAGAGGGAAAAACATACTTGACCTCGTCCTCACCAATCTGCCTATCGCAGATACATGTGTCCATGGCAGCATTGGAATGGGCTGTGGCAGCAATGTGTGCCATCAGCAAGATGCACTGGAGTAGCACACAAAGGCTCCCCTGACAGCACCTTCCAAACCCACGACGTCTGCCACCTAGAAGGACAAGGACAGCAGATAGATGGGAACATGACCACCTGCAAGTTTCTTTCCAAGCCACAGACTATCCTGACTTGGACAATGTTGCTGTTCCTTCACTATCAATGATTTAAAATCCTGGAACACCCTTTCTAACAGCACTGCAGTGTACCTGACCCAGATGGACTGTAATGGTTCAATCTCACAACCAGCCTCTGAAGGGCAATTAGGGATGGGCAATAAATGCTGGCCTATCCAGCGATGTCTACATCCTCTGAACAAATAAAGAACAAAAAAGTTTCTCAGGTTCAATGTAAAACTAACTGCAGTTTTGTTTTCACTTTGTATTATTTATCAAGACCAATATAACAATGAACTGCAATATAATTCGCCAATACCTTATGAAGCCGAAGATAACAATCAACAATAACTTTATTCATCATCGTTTAGTAGCACAGAACGTGGGTATTGCTGAAAATAGAGACATGTTATCGCAGTTTTTCATCTTGCACTTAAATCAATAAATTAACTGTTTAATTAGAAGAACTAAACACTATGAAGATAAAAGCAACATTTAAAATGGAACAAATTGAGTCCTTGCAAATTTACAGTCCAATGTTGCTTCAAGTCATCACAGGATGTTGCTCGTAGTTCTCACAGGATGTTTGTTGCTTGAAGTCTTCATGGAATGTTGCTTTCCTTCTCGAGCGAATTGCAATAATTAATGACTTGCAAACTCTTTCAATGGAACCAAGCTGACTTTAGAGTTTTTGAGGGGTAAAATATTGTCACAGTCCAACTTCCCTTCCTTCAGTTTAAATGACCAGAGATCTCTATCTTGGCTTGAGTTTTTAGAATTTTGAAAGATAATAACTAGACTAAATTCCCATTCCTTCAGTTTAAATGGTTGAGAGCTCTTTTTCCAGGTGCTGACGCCACAGCGGTGTCTTCTGTCAATCTGTCTGTTAGAAAAAACTGTCTTCAACTCATAAGCCAGTTCAAAACTGAATTGGAACAAATGTATTGCATCAGGTTCACTCCCAGTGTCTCTTTCTATGGTAACGAGAATGCACCCTTTAATTGCAGTCTCCAAATGGCTGTTTCTAAGGCAATGAAAATGCACCTTCCTCTAACTCCTAAGGTTTGCCGGCTCTTAAAGCAATACGGATCACTTGAAAGCCTCAAAGGCAAACTGCATATTCTGAAAAACTACAGGACCATGACACCTCCACCCCCAGTGGAATGAAACGCCATTCCCGAAATGTGTTTCATTACAATGACTATAAAAAAAATACAAATTGAAAAAATGCTAGTATCTTTTTTCCACGCATTTACAGATTTACACATTTCTGGAAAAAAAAAGTTTAAACTACAGCAACAATTTCCACCAGAATATTTTGGCTTTAAATGTTCAAGAGGTTGTTCCAATTAACAAGCATCATCTTGCAACTGTTTCGTGTTTTCATTCCAATTCTGCCTATTGTCCATCACCTCAGCCAGGTGAGCTGCACAGCGAGGAGCACCGACCACTAATGGTTTCGCTATTCTCTGAGAAGTTGCTCGAGTGCCCCTTAACCTATATGGCATCAATTGACACTGAAAATCCCTGTCTGGTGTAACAGAAGCTGATTTTTTTCTTACCCTGGGGTGTCAAAGGAATTTGATAGTATCCTTCCAACATAGCTGTCTCTTTAAGGCACATTGTGTTGCCCATCTGTCCATACAGTCCTTTAAATCAGAATTTGGGTCGGAGTCTGCCTTCTTTACCACAGTGACGTTTCTAGAGTCTATGCAAGTTTGAGCCGTCCCACCAGGTTTAGTCATCAAGACCATGTAGGAATTCCAGCTGTCCTGACTAGGTTCATCTCAGCTGCCCTTCAGCATGCATTGTACCTCTGCTTCCACGTGGGTCTGTCTATCTGGACCGAAGCTACAAGGATGTCAGTTTAAAGGAATGGCTCCCCATATACCCACATCATGTGTGGCTAAGGTTGTACATCCTGGCTTATCCCTACAAACTTTTTGAAACGTTGTGAAAACCCTGGTTAGGACCTCACACTGTTTTGCCTCTAACTGTAAAAGCCTATCGTTTAATTTTCCCTAGCCATTCTGCATTCGCTAATCGAATAGTTGGAGGTTCAATCTGAGAATTTCCTCGGCTTACTTCTGCCTCACCCTCACTATCCTTTTCCTTCTCCACAGACCTGATCACCTGACACACCTGTACTGGCTTATCCTCCTCCCTGCGGTAATATAGTTTGAGCATATTAACTTGACACAACCGATTCTTCACCCAGCGATCAGGGGTTTCAATCAAGTAGTCTACGTTACCCACTCTTTTGATCACTCTACATGGGCCACTAAACAGTGTTTTCACTGATTCTCCCTTTCTCGGTAACAACACTAATACCTCATCCCCTGGTTTTATGGTATTTAGAGGATTCCCCACTATTTGACAGGTGTAGCATGACCTACAAAATTGTCTCACATCCCTTGTAAGACCTGCCATTGATAATGTTGCTTATGTGTGATTTGGTCATCCGAATTCCCCTACATCCTGAAAAAGGAATATCGTGTGCTAACCTTAATAATCCTTATCAATATTTAAGTGGTACCACAATCTGTTCAACAACTGTCCAGTTTTCACTGGCAGGTCTATGAGGCAGTCTCCATTTCCTCCTCAAAACCTCGTTTGCTATATAATAGCTTTCCAGAACTCCTTTAGTCTCATCTTCTGACAGAGCCATCTGTACTATTTGATAGATCTCTGGATCAGCTTGCTGTGCTGCAATGATAGATGATCTGTTAAACACCTCATTTGGATTGTCTAAATTCCCAAATAAGGTTGACGATGCCTGATTATCAATATGTGGTGCCCTATTTACCTCCGACAATGGATCCTGTTTAGCCATTGCTTGAGTAAGTAACAATGCAGGAAATATTCCAGGCAGTTATTCCTGTAATTGGTCCTTTTCCTTAATTTCACATGATTCCTCTGTAACCAAAGGAGAAACTGATATTTTTGAACCGGCAAAATTCATTGCCTAGTAGTAGATAAATTCCGTTAAATGTTAAACTGTGGACAACACCTACAGTTACTATCTCAGATATGAAGTCACTGTCTCGGTGTACCTTATACAAAGGTACGGTAATACACATCCTCCAATTCCATGAACTAAAACTGTAGCGTTCGAGTCACTCTCTGGTGGAAACCTCATGTCTTTCCCCAGCAAGAGGGCTTGGGTCGCTCCTGAGTCCCTGAGTATAATGATAGGTTTTCCTGCCTCACTACCTGCCTTTGGCAGGAGGCGGTGGCGTCGTGCTATTCTCACTGGAGATGGTGAGAGGGAGACAGTAACTGTAGTGAGACAGGGACACCAGCAGATGGAGATGGTGAGAGGGGAACAGTAACTGCGGCGAGACAGGGACACCAGCAGATGGAGATGGTGAGAGGGAGACAGTAACTGTAGTGAGACAGGGACACCAGCAGATGGAGATGGTGAGAGGGGAACAGTAACTGCGGCGAGACAGGGACACCAGCAGATGGAGATGGTGAGAGGGGAACAGTAACTGTAGTGAGACAGGGACATCTGCAGATGGAGATGGTGAGAGGGGAACAGTAACTGTAGT
The DNA here is from genome assembly GCF_036365525.1 of Heterodontus francisci. Taxonomy (NCBI): domain Eukaryota; kingdom Metazoa; phylum Chordata; class Chondrichthyes; order Heterodontiformes; family Heterodontidae; genus Heterodontus; species Heterodontus francisci. The sequence continues at coordinate 36,044 of NW_027140812.1, read as the reverse complement.
GAGACAGGGACACCAGCAGATGGAGATGGTGAGAGGGAGACAGTAACTGTAGTGAGACAGGGACACCAGCAGATGGAGATGGTGAGAGGGAGACAGTAACTGTAGTGAGACAGGGACATCTGCAGATGGAGATGGTGAGAGGGAGACAGTAACTGCAGCGAGACAGGGACACCAGCAGATGCAAATGAGACAAAACGGTAGGTGGTGGTGTCGCGGTGTTATCACTGGACTAGTAATCCAAAAGCCAAAAGTATTTCCCTGGCGACTGAGGTTCGAATCGCACCACAGCAGAAGTGGAATTTGAATGTAATTAATAAATCTGGAATTAAGCGCTAGTCTAATGATGGTCGCGTAACCATTGTTTTGCTTTTGTAAAAACACATCAGGTTCACTAATGTCCTTTAGGGAAGGAAATCTCCTGTGCTTACCTGATCTGGCCTACATGTAACTCCAGACCCACAGCAATGTGCTTACATGCCCTCTGAAATGGCCCATCAAGCCACTTAGTTGTAACAAACCGCTGCAAAGCAATAAAAAGGAATGAAACTGGACGGACAACCCGGAAACGACAATGGCGTATCCAGCCCTGTCGACCCTGCAAAGCCCTCCTTACTAAAATCTGGGGGATTGTGCCAAAGTTTGGAGAGCTGTCCCACAGACGAGTCAAGCAACAGCCTGACAAAGTCATACTCCCGGAATCAGACCTTACAGACAATGTCCAAGATACTGCAATCACTGTCCCTGGGTATGTCCTGTCCCACCGGCAGGACCAATGCAAGCAGTGGTGACGGGACAGTGGCCTACAGTACGGAGGAAGTTGCCCTGGGAGTCCTCAACATCAACACCGGACCACATGAAGTCTCATGGCATCAGGTCAAACATGGGCAAGGTAACCTCCTACTGATTACCACCTACCGCCCTCCCTCAGCTGATGACTCTGTACTCCTCCATGTTGAACACCACTTGGAGGAAGCATTCAGGGTAGCAAGGGCACAAAATGTACTCTGGGTTGGGGACTTCTACCTCCATCACCAAGAGTGGCTCGGTCGCACCACTACTGACCGAGCTGGCCGAGTCCTAAAGGACATAGCTGCTAGACTGGGTCTGCGACAGGTGGTGGGGGAATGAACACCAGGGAAGAACATACTTGACATCGTCCTCACCAACCTGCCTGCCGCGGATGCTTCTGTCCAAGACAGTATTGGTAGGCGTGACCACCGCACAGTCCTTGTGGAGACGAAGTCCGACCTTCACATTGAGGATACCGTCCATCGTGTTGTGTGGCACCATCACCGTGCTAAATCGGATTGATTTTGAACAGATCGAGCAACGTAAAACTGGGCATCCATGAAGCGCTGTGGGCCATCATCAGCAGCAGAATTGTACTGAACCATAATCTATAACCACATGGCCCGGCATATCCCCCAGTCTACCATTTACCATCAAGCCAGGAGACCAACCCTGGTTCAATAAAGATTGCAGGAGGGTTGCCAGAAACAGCACCAGGCACACCTCAAAATGGGGTGTCAACCTGGTGAAGCTACTACCCGGGACTACTTGCATGCCAAACTGCATAACAGCTTGCAATAGACAAAGCTAAGCGATCCCATAACCAACGGATCAGATCTAAGCTCTGCAGTCCTGCCACATCCTGTCCTGAATGGTGGTGGACAATTAAACTACTAACTGGAGGAGGTGGATCCACAAATATCCCAACTTCAATGATGGGTGAGCCCAGCACATCAGTGCAAAAAGTAAGGCAGAAGCATTTGCAACGATATTCAGCCGGAAGTGCCGAGTTGATGATCTATCTCGGCCTCCTCCTGAAGACCCCAGCATTACAGATGCCGGACTTCAGCCAATTCAATTCACTCTGCTTGATATCAAGAAACGACTGAAGGCACTGGATACTGCAAAGGCTATGGGTCCTGACAATATTCCGGCAATTGTACTGAAGACCTGTGCTCCAGAACTTGTCACACCCCTAGCCAAGCTGTTCCAGTACAGCTGCAACCCTGGCATCTACCCTGCAATGTGGAAAATTGCCCGGGTATTTCCTGTACACAAACAGCAAGCCAAGTCCAACCCGGCCAATTGCCACCCCATCAGTCTAATCTCAATCATCAGTAAAGTGATGGAAGGTGTCATCAACAGTGCCGTCAAGCAGCACTTGCTTAGCAATAACCTGCTCAGTGATGCTGTTTAGGTTCTGCCAGGGCCATTCAGCTCCTGATCTCATTACAGCCTTGGTTCAAAATTGCACAAAAGAGCTGAACTCAAGAGGTGAGGTGAGAGTGATGCCCTTGACATCAAGGCAGCATTTGACCGAGTATGGTATCAAGGAGCCCGAGCAGAATTGGAGCCAATGGGAATCAGGGGGGGAACTCTCTGTTGGTTGGAGTCATACCTAACCCAAAGGAAGCTGGCTGTGGGTGTTGGAGGTCAATCATCTGAGCTCCAGGACATCACTGCATGAGTTCCTCAGGGTAGTGTCCTAGGCCCAACCATCTTCAGCTGCTTCATCACAGATCCTCATTTCATTTTGGAGAAAGTTCATTTTCTTTACATACTGACTGAATAAATAAACAGAACAGAATCAGTAATTCACTAATGGTGATTTGTTCATTAAATCTGTGCTTCACGATCACTGTGAATGATAAATTCAATAAAGACCAAGGCTGATTTCATGAATACATTGCTATTTAAATGTAATTGAATGTATAAAGTAGATGTATTGAACATATTTTATAACCAATGAACTGTTCTCTATCATCAATGACGACAGAGATTAATGTTTCAATGCATTAATTGAGTTGTGTCACTGGGATCTCTCCATTACATTTCCTCTAACACGCTGCTGCAGTCTCTCCCTGTGAATCTCATCCTCTCCTCTCACTGTATTGAATCCTCTGTCTCCTCATCCAGTGCATCAGTTTATCCACTTTGCCAAACCATCTGCTTCTGTCTCCGCTCCAGCTCTAACATGTACTTTTCCTTTTGGCTTAAAGCTGTCATTTCGTTCTTTATACTTTCACGAGTGGGAACAGTTTCTCTCTATCCACTCTATCTGGACCCCTCATGATTTTGAATACCTCATCAAATCACCTCTCCGCCTTCTGTTCTCCACGGAAAACATTCTCATTTCTCCAATCTATCTTCAGAACAGAAATTCTTCATCCCTGGAACCATTCTAGGGAATATTTATGTTCCCACTTAAATGTGGTGCCCAGAACTCGACACAATACTCCAACTGAAGCCGAACTAGTGCCTTATATAATTTCAACATACCCAATGGAAGATGCTGCTATGGATACACAAATGGGTCCCTGTTATGGTGGTCTTTTTGTGGTGTATGTCGAAAATTCCTTGTTCCATTACTACTCATCCTCCTTCCCCTTTTTCCAGTACATTGATGAATGTATCAGTGATGTTTTCCGCTCCCGTTCTGAACTGGAAAACTTCAAACATCATCAACTTTGCGTCCAATTTCCACCTTTCTCTACCCTTCACATGGTCCGTCTCTGACACATGCCTTCCCTTCCTCGACTTCTCTCTCTCCAGCACTGGTGATCGCTTGTCCACTAATAATCAATATAAGCCCATCGGCTCCCACAGCTACCTCGACTACACTTCTTCACAGTGCCTCCTGTACGGACTCCATTCCATTATCCCAGTTTTGCCATTTCTGATGCATCCGTTTTTAGATTAGAGATACAGCACTGAAACAGGCCCTTCGGCCCACCGAGTCTGTGCCGAACATCGACCACCCATTTATACTAATCCGACACTAATCCCATATTCCTACCAAACATCCCCACCTGTCCCTATATTTCCCTACCACCTACCTAAACTAGTGACAATTTATAATGGCCAATTTACCTATCAACCTGCAAGTCTTCTGGCTTGTGGGAGAAAACCGGAGCACCGGAGAAAACCCACGCAGACACAGGGAGAACTTGCAAACTCCACACAGGCAGTACCCGGAATCGAACCCGTGTCCCTGGAGCTGTGAGGCTGCGGGGCTAACCACTGCGCCACTGTGCCGCCCTCCAGCTTCCAACAACAGTGCTTCTGATAAGTCTTCTGATATCCTCAACCGAGGATTCACCGCCAATGTCGTTGATAGGGCCACGACCGTGTCCGACCCATTTCCCGCACTTCTTACCTCACGCCTTCCAGAACAGCAACAGGGTTCCCCTTGTCCTCATTTTCCACCCCACCAGCCTCCTCATTCAAAGGATCATCCTCTGCCATTTGCACCACCTCCAGTGCGATGTCACCGCCAATCTCATCTTCCCCTCTCCTCCCCGATCAAAATTCTGAACGGATCGTTCCCTCAGGGACACCCAGCTCCTCTCCTTCATCACCCCCACGAACTGATCGACTTCCCCCGACACCTTCCCATGCAATCACAGCAGGTGTAATAGCTACCCTTTTACATCCTCTCTCCTCACCACCCAGGGCTTCAAGCACTCCTTACAGGTGAAGCAGCGATTTCTTGTAATTGTTTCAATTTAGTATACTATATTCACAGCTCGCAGTGTGGTCACCTCTACACTGGGGAGAGAAACCCCAGATTGCGTGATCATTTTGTAGAATATTTCCACTCTGGCTGCAGCAAGACCCCGAGCTTCTGGTTACTTGCTATTGCAATTGACCATCCTGCTCCCAGGTCAACATTTCAATCCTGGGCCTTCTGCAGTTTCCAGTGAACCTCAACACAAGCACCTCATCCTCTGATTAGGCACTCTACAGCTTTCTGAACTCAACATTGAGTTCAACAATTTCAGAACATGAATGTTTATTTTATTTTATTTTACATTGTTGTTAACTGTGTGGCTGTTTTAAACGTGTCTTTTCACCATTTTGCGTTTGGACAGAGTCGTTCATTGTTCTGCCATTTGCATTTTTTCCGGACTTATGCTTTTGTATTTCAACACAACGGTTAGCACTCCCTTGGCCTTTGTTCCATGCCACCTTTGTTAGTTAATTTCTCCTGCCGTCACAAAGTCTCTCTTTTGTTCTTCTTCCCGTTCCCCTTTTTCACTTGTTCAATAACTACTATATTTCTAACTTTTGCCTGTTATAATGGAATGTCACAGACCTGAAACGTTAACTCTGTTCCTCTCTCCACAGATGCTGAGTTTTTCAAGCACTTTCTGTTTTATTTCAGCATAAACTCCTTCCTCTTGTACTCCATGCCCCCATTGATAAAGCCAAGAATACCGTATGCTTTATTGACTGCTCTCTGAACCTGTTCTACCACCTACAGTGATTATGTACATATATCCCCAGGTCCCTCTGTTCCTGCACCCACTTTAGAGTTATACCCTTTACATTATACTGTTTTTCCATGTTCTTGCTACCAAAATGAATCACTTCACATTCCTTCGTATTGAACTTCATCTGCCACCTGTCCACCCATTCCACCGACTTCTCTATGACTTTTTGAAATTCTACACTATCCACCTCAAAGTTCACAATGCTTCCAAGTTTTGTATCATCCGCAAACTGTGAAATTGTGCCCTGTACACCAAGATCTAAATTATTAATATATATCAGGGACATCAAACTGTCCCAAAGCTGATCCCTGGGCAACTCCACTACAACACTTCCCCTAACCCGAAAATGATGCAGTAACCACTACACTCTGTTCCCTGTCAACCAGCCAATTTTGAATACATGTTGCCACCAATGTTGTTCCTTTGTTTAAGAAGGGTAGCAAGGATAATCCAGGAAATTATAGGCCGGTGAGAATTATGTCAGTGGTAGGGAAATTCTTAGCGAGGATTCTTCGGAACAGGATTTACTCCCATTTGGAAACAAGCAAACTTATTAGCGAGAGGCAACATGGTTTTGTGAAGGGGAGGTCGTGTCTCACTAACTTGATTGAGTTTTTTGAGGAATTGATGAAGATGATTGATGAAGGAAGGGGAGTGGATGTCGTCTATATGGACTTCATTAAAGCCTTTGACAAGGTCCCTCATGGAAGACTGGTACAAAAGGTGAAGTCACACGGGATCAGAGATGAGCTGGCAAGATGGATACAGATCTGGCTCAGTCATAGAAGACAGAGGGTAGCAGTGGAAGGGTACTTTCTGAATGGAGGGCTGTGACTCGTGGTGTTCCGCAGGGATCAGTGCTGGAACCTTTGCTGTTTGTATTATATATAAATGATTTGGAGGAAAATGTAGTTGGTCTGATTAGTAAGTTTGCAGATGACACAAAGGTTGGTGGAGTTGCGGATAGTGATGAGGATTGTCAGAGGATACAGCAGGATATAGATTGGTTGGAGACTTGGGCGGAGAAATGGCAGATGGCGTTTAATCAGGACAAATGTGAGGTAATGCATTTTGGAAAGTCTAATGCAGGTGGGAAGTATACAGTAAATGGCAGAACACATAGGAGTATTGACAGGCAGAGAGATCTGGGCGTACAGGTCCACAGGTCACTGAAAGTGGTAACGCAGGTGGATAAGGTAGTCAAGAAGGCATACGGCATGCTTGCCTTTAGCGGTCGGGGCATAGAGTATAAAAATTGGCAAGTCATGCTGCAGCTGTGCAGAACTTTAGTTAGGCCACACTTAGAATATAGCGTGCAATTCTGGTCGACACACTACCAGAAAGACGTGGAGGCATTGGAGAGGGTACAGAGGAGGCTTATCAGGATGTTGCCTGGTCTGGAGGGCATTAGCTATGAGGAGGGGTTGGATAAACTCGGCTTGTTTTCACTGGAACGACGGAGGTGGAGGGGCGACATGATAGAGTTTTACAAAGTTCTGAGTGGCATGGACAGAGTGGTTAGTCAGAAGCTTTTTCCCAGGTTGGAAGAATCGGTTACTAGGGGACATAGGTTTAAGGTGCGAGGTGCAAAGTTTAGAGGGGATGTGCGAGGCAAGTTTTTTACACAGAGTTTGGTGAGTGCCTGGAACCTGCTGCTGGGGGCGGTGGTGGAAGCAGGTACGATAGCAACGTTTAAGAGGCATCTTGACAAATACATAAATAGGAAGGGAATAGAGCGATACGGTCCCCGGAAGTGCAGTAGGTTTTAGTTTAGGCAGGCATCAAGATCGGCGCAGGCTTGGAGGGCCGAATGGCCTGTTCCTGTGCTGTACTGTTCTTTGTTCTTTGTGCTTTGTTTGAGATGCACTTCCTGGCACCGGAAATGTTCACCAGGGTAGAGGTAGCGCAGGACAGCAGTCCCGTCTGCCTCCCGATTGTGGTCAATTAAAGTACAAGAAGCTCGTTGTCAGTTTGTTCGAGGGGCGGGTTTGAATTTTGAAGAGGATGCATGGGTTACACACACTGTCCATTGCTGACCTTACTTGTCTGTCTTCAGGGAAATATATAGGGAGATATTATCATCTCACAGTCACCTGCTTCCTCCTTGAAAACCGGGTGTACAGCAGTTGAAAATCCAGGGGAGGGGTGTGGGGGGGGGGGGGGGGGGCGGGAACCTTGGCCATCTCAAAGATGCCCAATGCCCATCTGATGCAGTTTTCAGAAACTCCTATAAATGGGCGAGGCACCCACCTGACTGAAACAGGCATAAAATTAAGGCTGCTTAAATAAGCAGAACAGGATCCTATGCCGGTTGCAGATCCTTGATTACAAACTTCTGTTAACAATGTGCACACTCTAACTGCATAACCAGTAGTCCAATTTCACACAAAGGACAGTGGAAATTTAAAACTCTCTCCCCCAAAATACTGTGGATTGTGGGTCAATTTAAACTTGCATGACTGAGATTGTTAGAATGTTGTTAGGTATAAGTATCAATAGATATGGAGAAAAAGGCTTGTAAATAGAGCTGAGGTTAAGATCAGCCATGATCTAAAAGATTTAAAAGACAGTTGATAGGTAAATTGGACATTGTAAATTGCCCCTAGTGCAGGTAGGTGGTAGGAGAATTGAGGGAAGGTGGGGATGTGGTAGGGAATATGGGATTAATGTAGGATTAGTATAAATTGGGAGGTTGATGGTTGGCACAGACCCGGTGGGCCAAAGGGCCTGTTTCAGTGCTGTATCTCTATATGACTCTATGGCCGGAATTTTTGATTTGATATAGAGATGCAGCACCGGTGGCCCCGGGGCCGTTGCGCCCGAAGCGGATCAGGCCACCGATCCCGCTCTGCGTCACCTGGCCGCCGGCAGAACACGCTGATCACCTAATCAACGGGCCCGCGTCGTAACTCCGAAAAGAAACGGCGCGCGGGCGGGAACTTCAGCATCATGGGGGGCCGGGCCACATACACAGAAGGCTGACTGTCAGCCCTACATAAAGGATTACTGATTTTAAACAGAGCAGTGAGTTCCCCATTTGATGTAAAGGAAGATCCAACTGCCTTAAGGTCTGGAGATTTTAAAGGCTCCCTACCTTGCAACACAGAAAGACCGGGAGACAACAATATTGCTCTTAGTGGTGATTGAGGGCAGAAGCAATCGCGTTGCCCCCCGATTCTCTGACGATTCACTGCAAGTCCTCCTGCAGGCCGTTGAGGAGAGGAGAGACATTCTGTTCAGCTCAGATGGGAGAAGGAGACCCTCCGACGTGACCAAGAGGGCTTGGCTGGTGGTTGCAGAGGAGGTCAGCAGCCGAGGCATTGTGAGGCATACATGGATGCAGTGCCGCAAGCGCCTCAATGACCTACTTCGCTCTGCCCAGGTAAGGGGCAGTCCTCATTCATCTAATCGGTTATGTGCCAAGGGAGTTTTTTACTGTACCATGATGCAATGTGGAAGCCCTGTATGATCAATGCCTGGCTGCTGCTTTGAAATGGGACACGTCATGGGCAAGTCTGAGATGAATGCTGATGCTGTGGTGTTAAAGTTGTGCCCAGCACTGTCACAGCAGTGAGATGCAATTCCAGCCCTTTGGGTGACAGCGTAATATGCCATTGACTATGTATAAAATAAGTATCTTTGTTCATTCAGGAAAAGAGGGCACACAATGTCCGGGAGAGGTCATGTACTGGTGGCGGTGTAGCCACCCAGGCATTCCTCACCAGAATGGAGGAGGATGCTTTCATTATAGCCGGGGAGGAAGGAGGATGCGACGTGGCAGATGGCGAGGCCATGAGAGTGAGTGTTCCAGAATGTGGAGTAACTCTTCATTATTGGGATGGTGGTGGTGAGGCTGTGCTACTGTGCCAATGATTTGGTGAATGTCAAATGCCCTGAATGTTGCCCTCAATTGTAACATCACCCAGATGTAACCTGCTGGAGGCACAGACTTGTGCTTAACTCTGGATTGATGATGAAACTGATCACTATGCTTTTCCCAACAGGCAAATCCCAGCATGTACCAGGAGGTGTTACTGTTGCCCGACCATCCACCTCTAAGGTGGAGGAGGGCATCTCAGAGGGTGCACCGTCACATCATCGCGACGCCCCAAGTACCTCAGCAGGTACTGACACTTCGGTTGTGATCACTGTGTCTGGGGAATCAATGTCACATACTGGTGTGAGCACAGCACAGTTGCCAGGCCAGACACCAGAGGCAGAATCGGCCGATGCATCACACACGTGGCTCTGAGATTATCCTTTCGTCGGGCGATGTTGCAGGTGCAGAATGTGGTCCATGAAAATCTGGCGGAGTTGCCTGAAACATTGTGCGCTATGACTCATACTCTGCAGACATCCATCCAGAGTATGAGTTCAGCAAACTCACAGGCATTTGAACATCTGGCTTCCTACATTGATAGACTGGCGGCTGCAGTGGAGGGACCAGTTTTCATATAATTCGGGACCTCAGAGTGAGTGTGGCCTCCCTGGACCAGAGTATCAGAGAGCATAATCTGACGTGACTGTGCCAGGGTGAGGACACTCAGCTCTCTGATGCCACTATTGAGGACCACCAGAGCCTCATGAGGGCACAGGGGCAGCAGATCGCAAATGGGAGCTCCTCTCACGGCACTTCTGATGCATCCGGCAGCTCCTTGCTCCTTCCGCCAGGGACATGTGAACCGCTAAATCCCGTGGTGATAGAGAGTGCTCATGATATTTGTCATGAGAATCCTGAGATGCCAGGGTCCACACGCCCACGAGCCTGCAGAGAACGTCCGCCCAAGTCATCAAAAGCAGCGCAGCAACAAGATCAGCCACCTGCCTCTGGTAAGTCTGTTGGTGAGGGATCAGGTACACGAATGAGCACATGTAAATGGATTAAGAGAACACTTTAATATCACGACTGATGCACTGGGTGACTTGAAGTACATTTATTTGATTTGTAAAATAATAGTGTTTGATTAAATTTGAGATTTTACCAATGAACATGTAATTCCTGAAGTCAGATATTACATAGTTAGTCAACTCAAGTTGTCTCAAATGTGAGGCCACAATCTTGGGTCGCGTCCCTCATGATGTGGTGGATTGGTTATTCGCTTTGTCTCACCCCCTAAACGTTCGAGATTTTGCACTGTCAGATCCTCACAATGATTAATGCCATAAAGCACATTGAAATGTGTGAAGATTTATATCATTTCAACTGAAACGCATTCCTTTAGAGATTCCCTTGTTCCTCTAGCAGTTAGAGCCTGGTCACATTCAGCTTCCTCTCCACGATCATCATTAGACTGATGCCCATCTTCCACATCAGAAACATCGTCATCATCTGAGGACACATCGTGCTGACATTGATCATCCTCCAGAGCATCTCCATGTTCAATCGCCAGGTTATGCAAGGCACAGCAGACGACAATGATTCTGAGGGGTAGGCGGTGGCGGAGTGATATTATCACTGGACTAGTAACCCAGAGACCCAAGGTATTTTTCTGGGGACATGGGTTTGAATCCCACCACAGCAGAAGGTGGAATTTGAATTTAATTAATAAATCTGGAATTAAAAGCTAGTCCAATGATGGCCATGAAACCACTGTCGATTGTTGTAAAAACCCATCTGGTTCACTAATGTCCTTCAGGGAAGGAAATCTGCTGTCCTTACCTGGTCTGGCCGACATGTGACTCCAGACCCAGAGCAATGGGGTTCACTCTTACATGCCCTCTGAAATGGCCTAGCAAGCCTCTCAGTTGTAACTAACCGCTACAAAGTCAATAAAAAGGAATGAAACCGGACGGACCACCCGGCATCGACCTAGGCACCGGAAACGACAACGGCAAACCCAGCCCTGTCGACCCTGCAAAGTCCTCCTTACTAACATCTGGGGGCATGTGCCAAAGTTGGGAGAGCTATCCCACAGACTAGTCAAGCAACAGCCTGACATAGTCATACTCATGGAATCATTCCTTACAGACAATGTCCCAGACACTGCCATCACCATCCCTGGGTATGTCCTGGCCCAGCAGCAGGACAGACCCAGCAGAGGTGGTGGCACAGTGGTATACAGTAGGGAAGGAATTGCTCTGGGAGTCCTTTACGTCTACTTCGGACCCCATGAAGTATCATGGCATCAGGTCAAACATGGGCAAGGTAACCTCCTACTGATTACCACCTACTGCCCTCCCTCAGCTGATGATACAGTACTCCTCCATGTAGAACACCACTTGGAGGAAGCACTGAGGGTGGCAAGCGCACAAAATGTACTCTGGGTTGGGGACTTCAACGTCCACCACCAAGAGTGGACTGGTAGCACCACTACTGACCGAGCTGGCCGAGCCCAAAAGGACATAGCTGCTAGACTGGGTCTGCGTCAGGTGGTGGGGGAACCAAGAAGAGGGACGAACATACTTGACCTCGTCCTCACCAATCTGCCTGCTGCAGATGCTTCTGTCAAAGACAGTATTGGTAGGCGTGACAACCGCACAGTCCTTGTGGAGACGAAGTCTCACCTTCACTTTGAGGATACCATCCATCGTGTTGTGTGGCACTCGCACCGTGCTAAATCGGATAGATTTCGAATGGATCTAGCAATGCAAAACTGGGCACCCATGAGGCGCTGTGGGCCATCATCAGCAGCAGAATTGTACTGAACCATAATCTATATCCACATGGCCCGGCATATCCCCCAGTCTACCATTACCATCAAGCCAGGAGACCAACCCTGGTTCAATGAAGATTGCAGGAGGGTTGCCAGAAACAGCACCAGGCCTACCTCAAAATGAGGTGTCAACCTGGTGAAGCTACAACACAGGACTACTTGCATGCCAAATTGCATAATAGCATGCAATAGACAAAGTTAAGCGATCCCATAACCAACGGATCAGATCTAAGCTCTGCAGTCCTGCCACATCTAGTCGTGAATGGTGGTGGACAATTAAACTACTAACTGGAGGAGGTGGCTCCACAAATACCCCAACTTCAATGATGGGTGAGCCCAGCACATCAGTGCAAAAAGTAAGGCAGAAGCATTTGCAACGATCTTCAGCCTGAAGGGCCGAGTTGATGATCCATCTCAGCCTCCTCCTGAAGTCCCCAGCATCACAGATGCCAGACGTCCGCCAATTCGATTCTCTCTGCATGATATCAAGAAACGACTGAAGGCACAGGATACTGCAAAGGCTATGGGTCCTGATAATATTCCGGCAAATGTACTGAAGACCTGAGCTCCAGAACTTGCCGCAACCCGAGCCAAGCTGTTCCAGTATAGCAGCAACCCTGGCATCTACCCTGCAATTTGGAAAATTGCCCAGGTATGTCCTGCACACAAAAAGCAGGACAAGTCCAACCCGGCCAATTACCGCCCCATCAGTCTAATCTCAATCATCAGTAAAGTGATGGAAGGTGTCATCGACAGTGCCATCAAGCAGCACTTGCTTAGCAATAACCTGCTCAGTGATGCTCAGTTTCGGTTCCGCCAGGGCCACTCAGCTCCTGATCTCATTGCAGCCTTGGTTCAAAATTGCACAAAAGAGCTGAACTCAAGAGGTGAAGTGAGAGTGACTGCCCTTGCCATCAAGGCAGCATTTGACCGAGTATGGTATCAAGGAGCCCCAGCAAAATTGTAGCCAATGGGAATCAGGGGGGTAAACGCTGTGTTGGTTGGAGTCATACCTAGCCCAAAGGAAGCTGGCTGTGGTTGTTGGAGGTCAATCATCTGAGATCCAGGACATCACTGCAGGAGTTCCTCAGGGTAGTGTCCTAGGCCCAACCATCTTCAGCTGCTTCATCAATGACCTTCCTTCAATCATAAGGTCAGAAGTGGGGATGTTCGCTGATGATTGCACAATGTACAGCACCATTCGAAACTCCTCAGATACTGAAGCAGTTAGTGTAGAACTGCAGAAAGACCTGGACTATATCCAGGCTTGGGCTGATAAGTGGCAAGTAACATTTGCGCCACACAAGTGCCAGGCAATGACCACCTCCAACAAGAGAGAATCTAACCATTTCCCATTGACATTCAATGGCATTATCATCGCTGAATCCCCCACTATCAACATCCCAGGGGCTACCATTGACCAGAAACTGAATTGGAGTAGTCATATAAATACCGTGGCTACAAGAGCAGGTCAGAGGCTAGGAGTCCTGCGGCGACTAACTCACCTCCTGACTCCCAAAAGCCTGTCCACAATTTACAAGGCACAAGGCAGGAGTGTGATGGAATACTCTCCACTTACCTGGATGGGTGCAGCTCCAACAACACTCAAGAATCTCGACACCATCCAGAACAAAGCAGCCTGCTTGTTTGGCACCCCATCCACAAACATTCACTCCCTCCACCACCGACGCACATTGGCAGCAGTGTGTACCATCTACAAGATGCACTGCAGCAATGCACCAAGGCTCCTTACACAGCACCTTCCAAACCCGCGACCTCTTTTACCTCGAAGGACAAAAGCAGCAGATGCATGGGAACACCACCACCTGCAAGTTCCCCTCCAAGTCACACTCCATCCTGACTTGGAACTATATCATCATTCTTTCACTGTCACTGGGGCAAAATCCTGCAACTCCCTTTCTAACAGTACTGTGGGTGTACCTACCTCACATGGACTACAGCAGTTCAGCAAGGCAACTCACCACCACCTTCTCAAGGGAAATTATGGATAGGCAATAAATGCTGGCATAGCCAGTGACGCCAAAATCCCGTGAATGAATAAAAAATGAACTTACAGGATACGGAGTTATTCTCCCCTTTGACAAAAAAAATGATTATAACTCTCAGGTATTTTATTCTTAACCTCTACATTCCTCTTAGTTTTAGTATTTGGTTTCACATTCACAGCTGTGGTTAAAGCTATAGCCTGGTCTGCCAGACGCTCAGTCAGTCTTTTTCTCTGCACGAACTTTGCGTACCCCAACAAGTCCTCTGGGTTCACCTCGCAATTTCCAGCACTCTGAACGAAGATGACCCGTTTTGCTGCAATGATGAAACTTGAGCTTGCAAACCGCACTTCTATCCTCAGCATCTTCCTTTCTAACATGAGTAGGCAGTTCAAAATGAATTGTAACCAATGTATCGCATCGGGTTCACTCCCATTGTCTATATCTATGGGCGGCACAGTGGTGCAGTGGTTAGCACCGCAGCCTCACAGCTCCAATGACACGGGTTCAGTTCTGGGTACTGCCTGTGCGGAGTTTGCAAGTTCTCCCTGTGTCTGCGTGGGTTTTCGCCGGGTGCTCATTTCCTCCCACCCCCAAAGACTTGCCGGTTGATAGGTAAATTGGCCGTTGTAAATTGCCCCTAGTGTAAGTAGGTGGTAGGAGAATGGTGGGGATGTGGTAGAGAATATGGGTTAATGTAGGATTCGTATAAATGGGTGATTGTTGGTCAGCGCAGACTAGGTGGGCCGAAGGGACTGCTTCAGTGCTGTATCTCTAAAAAAATAAGTAAACGAGAATGCACCCTTTGAATCGCCGTCTCCAAATGGCTGTTTCTAAAGCAACAAAAATGAACTTCCTATAACTCCTCGGGCTTGCCAGCTCTTAATGCAATAATGATCCCTTGCAAGCCTGAAAGGCAAACAGCATATTCCGCAAAAAGACTACAGGGCCATGACACTATAAACAATCAGTCTGCAACATGAATGCAAACAGGCACACACTGTTTAGTTTAGTTTAGAGATACAGCACTGAAACAGGCCCTTCGGCCCACCGAGTCTGTGCCGACCATCAACCACCCATTTATACTAATCCAACACTAATTCCATATCCCTACCACAGCCCCACCTGTCCCTATATTTCCCTACCACCTACCTACCTATACTAGGGGCAATTTACAACGGCCAATTAACCTATCAACCTGCAAGTCTTTGGCATGTGGGAGGAAACCGGAGCACCCAGAGAAAAGCCATGCTGACACAGGGAGAGCTTGAAAACTCCACACAGGCAGTACCCAGAATTGAACCCGGGTCGCTGGAGCTGTGAGGCTGCGGTGCTACCCACTGCGCCACTGTGCTACCCATTCCTGAAGGTCCAGCTTTCCATAACCAGAACACCATGGAAAATGGTCAGTAACAGAAAACATCTTTATATACAATAATAGAAACTTTATACCACAGGAAATACCTCCGGACAAGTGGAGTACAACAGTAGGCCAATCCAGCACCAAATACGTTTGCACAACCAAAACATCTCGACTCAACAGGAAACACAATAATGCAAATGCTTTGCTTCTCCATCTCAGGCCATTTCTCTGTGCCTCTCTCTCTCTTTGACCCTTCCTCCCCATCTTCCTCCCTCCATCCCTGTCTCTGTCTCTCAATCTCTCTCTCCCCGCTGTCTCTCCCTCTGCTTCTCTCTTTCAGTCGCTTTCTCTCCCTCTGTCTCTCGCCCTTCCCCTCAGTTTCGATCTCACTCCATCTGCCTCGCCCTAACGTTCGCTCTGTCTTGCCCTACGCGAGGTAGTTCAATCTGAAGCCAGGGTGTTAAATTTGAACAAAGGAAATTATGACGGTATGAGGGGCTGAGGTGGATTGGGAAAATACATTAAAAGGTATAACAGTACATCGGAAATACATCGCCTTTAAATAAATATTGCATAGTTTAGAGCAATCCTTCAAGGCACAAAAACCCAAAAGTAAAGGCAGTCAAAAGTGGATAACAAAGGAAGTTAAGGATTGTATAAGATTAAAGAAAAGGCCTTTAAAGTTGCCAGAAATAGTAGTAAACCTGAGGATTGGGAGAATTTTAGAATACAGCAAAGGAGAACGAAGAAACTGATAAAGAAAGGGTTAATAGAATATGAATGTAAACACGCAAAAAAAACATAATAAAGGACTTTAAAAACGTCGACAGGTATGTAAAAAGGGAATGTTTGGCGATGACAAATGTGGCTCCATTGCAGGCAGAATCAGGTGAATTTATAATGGGGTACAGAGAAATGGCAGAGAAGCTAAATGATTACTTTGTGTCTGTTGTCACTGAGGACGATACAAGAAATCTCCCAGAAATTGAGATCCAAGCGATTAGGAGGAATGAGGAATAGATGGGAATAAGTATTAGTAAGAAGGTTGCATTGGAGGAATTAATGGGGCTGAAGGTTAATAAATCCCCAGGACCTGATATTCTACATCCCCATGTATTGAAAGAGTAACTATGGAGATAGTGGTGATTATCTTCCAAAATTCTACAGACTCTGGAGCGGTTCCTGCAGTTTCGAAGGTTGCAAATGTCACCCCACTATTTAAACAGGGAGGGAGAGAGAAAACAGGGAATTACAGTCCTGTCAGCCTGACATCAGTCGTTGGGAAAATGCTGGAATCTATTCTAAAGGATTTGTTAAATGGACACTTGGGTAATAATGATCTGATTGGGCATAGTCAACATGGATTTATGAATGGGAAATCAAGTTTGACGAATCTGATGGACTTTTTAGTACCCAAAGAATATCGCCAAAAGTTTAGAACCTTTAGGAAGAAGTGAATCAAACCTATCTGGAGGTTGAAAGAAGTAAGCAGCTGGATTTTGACCAGTGACTGAGGGCTCTTAAAGTACAGCTCAGCGATGAGAATCTCAGAGAAGTAATTCTGTTAGAGGCATTTACAAACTCTCTCCAACACTTAATAAAGTCCCATGTGGAGGAGCAACGGGTTCATAGAGCCCGGTAAGCGGCCCGTTTAGCTAATGAGTTCCCTTTAATTTATAATTCGGTTACCCAGGGGAGAACCTATCCTAGTCACCCCCACAAAACTGAAAAGGATGACGGGTGAGAAGGTGAGAGGAGCTCAGGCAGTCCTGGGAGAGAAAGAAAAACTGCAATGAGAAAGGGACACCAGCAGATGGAGACGGTGAGGGGAGCAGTAACTGCAGTGAGACAAGGACAACAGCAGAGAGAGATGGTGTGAGGAGTAGTAAATGTACTGAATTGGACAGGAGGGTATGTTCACAAGGGGAGTTAGACAGGAGGAGGGTGTTCACAGAGGGAATTTGACAATAGGGGGGTCTCACAGTATGAATTAGACTAGAGGGATGTATTCACAGG
Organism: Heterodontus francisci; assembly: GCF_036365525.1. Lineage (NCBI taxonomy): Eukaryota > Metazoa > Chordata > Chondrichthyes > Heterodontiformes > Heterodontidae > Heterodontus > Heterodontus francisci. Next base: position 18,724 of record NW_027140812.1, on the reverse strand, counting down.
GGAAATTAGACAGGGGGTTGTGTTCAGAGGGGGAATTAGACACAAGGGGAGTTCATAGTGGGAATTAGGCAGGAGGGTCAGAGAGCAGAATATCATAGGGTATTTTGAATGCACGGCAATGGGTGCCTTCAACCCTGCCCCTCCCTCTGAGGGCACAGTGGCGCAGTGGTTAGCACCGCAGCCTCACAGCTCCAGGGACCCGGGTTCAATTCTGGGTACTGCCTGTGTGGAGTTTGCAAGTTCCCGCTGTGTTTGCATGGGTTTCCTCTGGGTGCTCCGGTTTCCTCCCACATGCCAAAGATTTGCAGGTTGATAGATAAATTGGCCATTATAAATTGCCCCTAGTATAGGTAGGTGGTAGGGAAACAGAGGGACAGATGGGGATGTGATAGGAATATGGAATTAGAGTAGGATTAGCATAAATGGGTGGTTGATGGTCGGCACAGACTCGGTGGGCCGAAGGGCCTGTTTCACTGCTGTATCTCTAAATAAAAAAGGACAGCGATAGGGTTCCCCTTGTCCTCATTTTCCAGCCTCCACATCCGCCATTTTGCACCTCCAGCGTTTTGCCAACACCAAACGCATCTTTCCCTCTCATCCCTGTCATCATTCCAAATGGATGGTTCCCTCTGCAACACCCTGGTCCACTCCTCCATTACCCCCGATACCTTGTCCCCTTCCCGGACACCTTCCCGTCCAATTACATGATGCGGAATACCTGCCCTTTTACCACCAGCCTCTTCACCATCCAAGGTGCCAAATACTCCTTCCAGGTGAAGCAGCGATTGACTGGTACTTCTTCCAATTCAGTATATTGCATTCATTGCCACAGAGCGGTTTCCTCCACAGTGGGGAGATTAAACGAAGATTGGGGAACTGCTTTGCAGAACACTCCACTCAGTCTGCAAGCATGATCCCAAACTTCAGGTTCAATGTCATTTTAATTTTCCACCTTTTTCTCAAGCCCACATTTCTGTGCTCGGCCTGCTGCAGTGTTCCAGTGAACATCAACACAAGATCGAGGAGCAGTACCTCATTTCCCGATTAGGCATTCTACATCCTTCTGTACTCAATATTGAGTTCAATAATTTCAGACAACGAGCCCCATTATTTTGTATTTACTTTCTAATTTATTTCTGTATTTTATTTTATTTTTAAACATGTTCTAGTCTCAAACATATTTTTCATGTTTTTGCTCTCGTACAGACCTATTCATTTTTCTGCGATTAACACTCTAACTGGACTCATGCTTTGTCTTTTGCTCCAACGAGTTACTCTCCAGTTGTTTTCTGCTCCATGACAACTGTCACCTAGCCTCTCTCCTCTTCCCCCATCACAGACCTTCCTTCTTGATCTACTTCCCCGTCTCCCCTCTCACTTGCTCTAGCTTTTTCCAGTTCTGAGGTAGGATCGCAAACCTGAAATGTTAACTCAGTTTCACTCTCTGCAGATGCTGCCAGACCTGCTGAGTATTTCAAACACTTTCTGGTCTCATTTCACTGAACACAAGGCGACGTTCACATGGGGAATTAGATCGGAGGGGGTGTTCACGGGGGAATTAGACAGGAGGGGTGTTCACAGAGGGAATTAGACAGGAGGGTGGTTTTCACAGTGGGGACTTATATCGGAGGGGGATGTGCAAAGTGGAAATTATAGAGGAGGGGGTATTTAGAGGTGGAATTAGACAGGAGGGGGCGTTGAACAGCGTGGGAAATTATACATGAGGGCGTGGTGTCCTTTGGGCAATTCGACAGCAGTACGGTTTTCACGGTTGTGGGGAATTAGAAAGCAGGGCTGGATGTTCACCAGGGCTGAATTAGACAGGAAGGGGTTAGAAAGAAAGGTTTTCTTCAAAGACGTTCTGAAGATTGCAGGCACTGTAGGAAAGGTGTGAGGGCATTGGCGTGGGTATGGAAAAGATTCATGAGAATGGTTCCAGGGGTGAGGAACTTCAGTTATGAAGATAGATTGGAGAAGTTCCGATAGGCTTAATGAGAGAGGAAGTAGAAGAGGGCCTGAAATCCTTAAAAATGGACAAATTATCAGGGCCGCATGGAATGTATCCCAGACTATTAACAGAAGTCAGTGAGGAAAATAGCAGCTGTTCTGAGGGTCATCCTCACAGGTGACGTACCAGAGGATTGGAGGTCTGCAAAGGTTTTACCATTGTTTAGAAAGGGTGCGAGGGATAGCCCAAATAATTATAGGCCTGTCAGTCAGAACTTGATAGTGGACAAATAATTAGAGACAATTATGAAAGAAAGAATAACTGTTGCATAGAAAGGCACAGATTACTCAGGGATAGTGAGTGTGGATTTGCTAAGGGAAGGTCGTGTCTTTCTAATTTTATTGAATTTTTTGAGTAAGTAACAAGTAGGATTGATGAGGGTAGTTCAGTAGATGTTGCCCACATGGATTTTGTAAGGCATTTGACAAGGTCCCACGTGGCAATTTGTCGGAACGTTTATAGATTATGGGACTCCGGGGAATGTGGCGAGTTGGATCCAAAATTGACAGGAAACAACGAGCAATGCTCGACGTATGTTTTTGCTAATGGAAAGCGGTTTCCAGTGGTGTTCCACAGAGCTCAGTGTTGGGTCCCTTGCTGTTTGTGGTATATATTAATGATTTGAGACTTAAATGTGGGAGGTAAGATTGGGAAAGTTGCAGCTGACACAAAAATTGGCCGTGTAGTTGTTAGTGAAGAGGATAGCTGTGGACCCCAGAATTATATCAATGGTCTGGTTGAGTGGGAAGAAAAGTGGCAAATGGTATTCAATCCAGAGAAGCGTGAGGTAATGTATTTGGGGAGCGCGAACAAAGTGAGGGAATACACGGGAGTATATTGAGAAGGGTAGAGTAAGTGAGAGACCTTGGAATGCTGGAACTATATAAAATACGGGTTTGACCACAGTTGAAGGATTGTGTACAGTTCTGGTCACCATATTGCAAGAAGTACATAATTGCTCTGAAGAGAGCACAGAGGAGATTTACAAGAATGTTGCCAGGGCTCGGAGGTTGCAGCAATGAGGAAAGATTGGTTAGGCTAGGTTTCTTATCCATAAAACAGAGGAGGCAAAGGAGTGACTTAATAGATATGTACAAAATTATGAGGGGACTGGATAGAGTAGACAGGCAGGGTCTGTTTTCCCCAGCGGAGAGGTCACTTACCAGGGGACACAGATTTAAGGTGATTGGTAGAAGGATTAGAGGGGACATGAGGAAAAGCTTTTTACATCCAGAGGGTTGTGGGTGTCTGGAATTAACTGCCAGAAATGGTGGTGGACGAAGAAACCTTCGATTCTTTTAAAAATTACCTGGACATGCACCTGAAGTGCTGTAACCGGCAAAGCTATGGACCAGGTGCTGGAAAGTGGGATTAGATTGGGCAGCTAGTTTTTTCGGCCGGCACAGACACGATGGGCTGAATGGCCTCCTTCTGTGCCATAATTTTTCTCTGGTTCCATGGTTCTAATGGAACCAAGCGATGTCAGTCGCAGTGAAAGAGGCCAAATTCAGAGGTATGAAAAGGTTTGCTGCAGGTTTGGCGGAGAGGCTAGTGATGGGGAGGTGAAAGGATGCAGAGGTATTTTAACTCAATCGTAAGAACTTTAACTATAAGGTGTTAGAGAAATGGGAGCCAAAGCGGCTGAGTGAAGGTGAGGGTGATGGGTGAGCGGGACATGGTAAAGAGTGGACATCAGCAGCATAGTTTTGGACTGGTTGACCTTGACATGTGGCCGGTTAGAATTGTGGAAATGGAGTCAGAAGGAGGCACAGTTCTAATTTTACTGGAGACATTACCTAATGTAGAAGAAACAGGTAAATGTACGAACATATGGACATACGAATTAGGAGCAGAAGTAGGCCATTCGGTCCCTCGAGTCTCCTCTACAATTCAATAAGGACATGGGCGATCTGTTATGTCTTGAATTCCACAAGCCCATCTACCCGCGATAAGCTTCGATTCCCTTGCCTAACAAGAATCTATCTCCCTCCGCCTTAAAATTATTAATTGACCCCGCCTCCACGACATGCTAACGCAAAAAATTCCAACGTCGCACAGCCCTTTGACAGAAAAAAAAATCTCCTCATCTCAGTCCAAAAAGGGCGAACCTCGAATTTTAAAACAGTGCCCCCTAATTCTGGACTCGCCCACAAGAGGAGACATCCTTTCCACATCCACCTTGTCAAGACCATTGAGGATCTTATGTACGACAATCAAGTCTCCCCTCACTCTTCAAAACTCCAGTGAACACAAGCCCAGTCTGCCCAAACTTTCCTCATAAGATAACCAGCTCATTCCAGTATCAATCTAATAAACCTCCTCTGAACCGCCTCCAAAGCATTCAATGCTGCTGATGTAATGTGTTTGTTCAGGTGAATGTAACTAATAGCAATGATCAGGGGTATAACCGTGTCAGTAGAGACCTATCCCCTGTATAAATCCGCACCCATTGGAATGGATCAGCTCAGAATGTCTGCTGGAGCTTTGCTTTCCCGGAGAACAGAAGTCTCTGCTTCTCACAAAAATGGGATATCCATTATTGCCTCAGGTCCTATCCATTTATTATCCAGTAGTTGCTGCAATTGGAGTTCCTGCTAAGCCTGTATATCAGTTGTGAATGGTATAAATCAATGTGAACTGTGCTGCTGTACTTGGTATTATTTCTCACTATGCGATTTACACAGCTTCCTGTTCCAGCAGTTGATTGATGGCACCTCCTAACTTGCAGCTCTTTCAGTCTTGTAGAAGCTACATTATTTCTGTCATGACCTTCGTTTATCCAAATCCGGTATTGTTACTGGATTATTCTGTGTAATGAATGCATTCGAATCAGATGTCTCGGATCAGAGCAGGAATCAGACTATCAGGAGCTTTGAATAGTTTCATGTTGTGGGTCTAACCTGTCCTGCAATATTTTAATGAATGCGTTTTCAGTGACTGATAATGAGATAGCTCATCAACTCTGTATTACAAGGGGACAGAGAAATGTCCTCCCTCCCAAATGAATTGGTTCAGTTGAACTGGGATTTCAATCTATTTATTCGTTATCACTGATATAAAATATTATTTTATATTGTGTGTATCCGACGCTGCTTCAGAGGTCTCGCCACTAAACTGGGTTTGCTGCTGGCTCTTTCACATCTCATTCTCTGCTTCACTGTGGAGCCTTCACTGTCACTGGACTACATTGTAAAATAGAAAGTATTGATGTGTTGTTTTATTGGTTTACATTCTATCAGTTGGAATCAAGAGTATTTCCACTTAACTGTAGGTTATCAGCTGCAGCACAGATGTTGGTGTTTTATTAATTTATTTCATTCTGTGTGTGTCTGACGCTGCTTCAGAAGTCTGGTTACTGAACTGAGTTTGCTGCTGACACTTTCACATCTCCTTCTCTGCTTCACTGCGGACCCTTCACTGTCACTGGACTACATTGTAAAATAGAAAGTATTGATGTGATGGTTTATTGGTTTACATTCTATCAGTTGGAAGCAAGAGTATTTCCACTTAACTGTAGATTATCAGCTGCAGCACAGATGTTAGTGTTTTATTAATTAAACAATCCCACATTCTAACGGTGTACTTTATAATTCCAGGAGAAGGAATTTCAATGATTGTGAGGTTTGTCAGTAAGAAGCTTTCGATCCTGTTTATTCCATGTATTGTAGATGAAGTGTAGGTGCACAGGTGGAGACTTGGGTAATCTGTAAATAGATCAAAATATTCACAGAGGCTTTATCATTGAACAAACCGACTCTCAGAATAGAATCATTCAACACAAGAACAGATCCGCCATTCAATACGTTGCTGGCTGATCTTCTGATTCAATTCCCATTTCCTGCCTGCTTACCATATCCCTTGATTCGCTGAGAGAACAAAGATCTGTTAATCCTATTGAATTTGGGGCTGGTGTAGAGAATACAGGTGTGGGATTTTAAGATTAAATAGGATGTGAGAAAGGAACAGTTTGCAGAGGGGGTGTGATCCAGAGTGCTGGAGATGGCGACTGAGAGAAGAAAGGAGAGAAGGAGAAGGGAGAATGAAACAGAAAGAGATAAACAGAAGGACAGAGAGAGAAAGAGAGACAGAGAGAGAGAGAGACAGAGAGAGAGAAGTAGTGGTGTGAATAATTCACGAGGATAAACTTCTGGAAAGTCCAGAACAATTAGTGAGAGAAAGTGTGAGTTGAAGTTGTTATTAGGATGTTGTCAGATTGGGGGAGTTCTATTGTTGATATCGCTGCCTTTGTGTTTATCCCTCTCAGACCCTAATTTCATTTTGGAGAAAGTTCATTTTCTTTACAGACTGACTGAATAAATAAACAGAACAGAATCAGTTATTCATTAATGGTGATTTGTTCATTAAATCTGTGCTTTAAAATCCCTGTAAATGATAAATTCAATAAAGACTGAGACTGATTTGATGAATACATTGCTATTTAAATTTAATTGAATGTATGAAGTAGATGTATTGAACATATTTTATAACCAATGAACTGTTCTCTATCATCAATGACGACAGAGATTAATGTTTCAATGCATTAATTGAGTTGTGTTACTGGGATCTCTCCATTACATTTCCTCTAACACGCTGCTGCAGTCTCTCCCTGTGAATCTGATCCTCTCCTCTCACTGTATTGAATCCTTTGTCTCCTCATCCAGTGCGTCAGTTTACCCACTTTGCCATCTGCTTCTGTCTCCGCTCCAGCTCTAACATGTACTTTTCCTTTTGGCTTAAAGTTGTCATTTCGTTCTCCATACTTTCACGAGTGGGAACAGTTTCTCTTTATCTACTCTGTCTGGACCCCTCATGATTTTGAATACCTCATCAAATCACCTCTCCGCCTTCTGTTCTCCGCGGAAAACGCTCTCATTTCTCCAATCTATCTTCAGAACTGAAATTCCTCATCCCTGGAACCATTCTAGGGAATCTTTTCTGTACTCTCTCCAATGCCTTAACATCTTTCCTTAAATGTGGTGCCCAGAACTCGACACAATACTCCAACTGAGGCCGAAATAGTGCCTTATACAATTTCAACATAACCAAATGAAAGATGCTGCTATGTATATACAAATGGGTCCCTGTTATGGTGGTCTTTTTGTGCTGTATGTCGAAAATTCCTTGTTCCATTACTACTCATCCTCCTTCCCCCAACCCTTTTTCCAGTACATTGATGAATGTATCAGTGATGTTTTCTGCTCCCGTTCCGAACTGGAAAACTTCAAACATCATCAACTTTGCTTCCAATTTCCACCTTTCTCTACCCTTCACATGGTCCGTCTCCAACACATGCCTTCCCTTCCTCGCCTTCTCTCTCTCCAGCACTGGTGGTCGCTTGTCCACTAATATTCAATATAAGCCCATCGGCTCCCACAACTACTTCGACTACACTTCTTCACAGTGCCTCCTGTACGGACTCCATTCCATTATCCCAGTTTTGCCATTTCTGATGCATCCGTTTTGATGATGAAGCTTCCAACAACAGTGCTTCTGATAAGTCTTCCATTTTCCTGAACCGAGGATTCACCGCCAATGTCGTTGATAGCGGCCACGACCGTGTCCGACCCATTTCCCGCACTTCTTACCTCACGCCTTCCAGAACAGCAACAGGGTTCCCCTTGCCCTCATTTTCCACCCCACCAGCCTCCACATTCAAAGGATCATCCTCTGCCATTTGCACCACCTCCAGTGCGATGTCACCGCCAAACTCATCTTCCCCTCTCCTCCCCTATCAAAATTCTGAACGGATCGTTCCCTCAGGGACACCCAGCTCCTCTCCTCCATCAGCACCACGAACCCATCGACTTCCAACGACACCTTCCCATGCAATCACAGCAGGTGTAATAGCTACCCTTTTGCATCCTCTCTCCTCATCATCCAGGGCTTCAAACACTCCTTACAGGTGAAGCAGCGATTTCTTGTAATTGTTTCAATTTAGTATACTATATTCACAGCTCGCAGTGTGGTCACCTCTACACTGGGGAGAGAAAACCCAGATTGCGTGATCATTTTGTAGAATATTTCCACTCTGTCTGCAAGCAAGACCCCGAGCTTCTCGTTACTTGCCATTGCAATTGACCATCCTGCTCCCAGGTCAACATTTCAATCCTGGGCCTTCTGCAGTTTCCAGTGAACCTCAACACAAGCACCTCATCCTCTGATTAGGCACTCTACAGCTTTCTGAACTCAACATTGAATTCAACAATTTCAGAACATGAATGTTTATTTTATTTTGTTTTACATTATTTTTAACTGTGCGGCTGTTTTAAACGCGTCTTGCTTTTGGACAGAGTTCTTCATTATTCTGCCATTTGCACTTTTTATGGACTTATGCTTTTGTATTTTAACACAACGGTTAGCACTCCCTTGGCCTTTGTTCCATGCCATCTTTGTAATTTAATTTCTCCTGCCATCACATAGTTTCTCTTTTGTTCTTCTTCCCATTCCCTTTTTCACTTGTTCAATAACTACTATATTTCTAACTTTTGCCTGTTATAATGGAATGTCACAGACCTGAAACGTTAACTCTGTTCCTCTCTCCACAGATGCTGAGTTTTTCAAGCACTTTCTGTTTTATTTCAGCATAAACCCCTTCCTCTTTTACTCCATGCCCCCATTTATAAAGCCAAGAATACCGTATGCTTTATTGACTGCTCTCTGAACCTGTTCTACCACCTACAGTGATTATGTACATATATCCCCAGGTCCCTCTGTTCCTGCACCCACTTTAGAGTTATACCCTTTACATCATACTGTTTTTCCATGTTCTTGCTACCAAAATGAATCACTTCACATTCCTTCGTATTGAACTTCATCTGCCACCTATCCACCCATTCCACCGACTTCTCTATGACTTTTTGAAATTCTCCACTATCCACCTCAAAGTTCACAATGCTTCCAAGTTTTGTATTATCCGCAAACTGTGAAATTGTGCCCTGTACACCAAGATCTAAATCATTAATATATAGCAGGGACATCAAACTGTCCCAAAGCTGATCCCTGGGAAACTCCACTACAACACTTCCCCTAACCCAAAGAAGATCCAGTAACCACGACACTCTGTTTCCTGTCAACCAGCTAATTTTGAATACATGTTGCCACCTTCTCTTTTATTGCATGAGCTGTAACTTTGCTCAAAAGTCTGCTTTTTTGGCATTGTATCAAATGCCTTTTGGAACTCCATGTAAACCACATCAACAGCATTTCCCTCATCAACCCTCTCAGTTCCCCCTTCAAATAACTGTAGCAACTTATTTAAACAGGGTTTTTCGTAAATATATATCATGTTGGCTTTCTTTAATTAACCTTCATTTGTTTATGTGACCATTAATTTTGCCCAAAATCATTCTTTCTAGAAGTTTCCCCAACACCCGAGTTAAACTGACTGGCCTCTAGCTGCAGGCGTATCTTTAAATACTTTTCTGATCCAGGGTGTAATATTTTCAATTTTCCAGTCCTCTACTACCAACCCTGAGTGCAAGGAGGACTGAAAATTTATGATCAATGCCTTCACAATTTCCACTCTCATTTCCGTCAGTATCCTTGGATGCATCTCATCCGGCCTGCTGCGTTATCAACTTTATGTATTGACAACCTTTCTAATACCTCTTCCTTCTCAATTGCAGATCATTCTAGTGTCTTAATTACCCCCACTTTCACTGTGATTTGGGTAGCATTTCTTTTCCTTTGAAAAGGCAGTACAACGTATTCATTTAATACCTCAGCTTTTCCCCATGCCGCCATGTGTACATCCCCATTTTGGTCCCGAATCAACTTTAATCACCTTTTACCACCCTTTTGCTATTTATATTCCTATAGAAGAATTTAGGATTCCCTTTTATGTTAGCTGCCAGACTCTTTTCATACTCTCTCTTCGCTTCTCTGAAATGCTTTTTCACTTCTACTCTGCACTTGATATAATCAGCCATGTTCTCCATTGTACTATATACCTGAAGTCCGTCATAAGCTCACTTCTTTATTCTTCATCTTCATTCTTATCTCCTTTGTCATTTTGGGGGTTTTGGATTTGTTTGCCGGATCTTTCCCCTTCGGGGGAATATAGCTTTACCGTGCCTGAAGTGTCTCATCTTTGATAGGTTGAATTAATGACCTCATAGTTAGGGCGCCCCTAGATAACAGCGATCATAGTATGATTGAATTTTACACTCAGTTTAAGGGTGAGAAGAGTGGGTCCAAGACCAGTATTTTAAATTTAAAATGGACAATTATAAGGGCATGAAAAGAGAGCTAGATAAAGTGAACTGGCAAATCAGGTTAAAGGATAGGCCAATAGAGATGCAGTGGCAGACATTTAAGGGGATATTTCATAATACACACAGAATAGATATATTTCAACGAGAAGGAAAAATTCCAAAGGTGGGACCCACCATCCGTGGTTAACTAAAACAGTTAAAGTTAGCATCAAACTGAAAGAAAAAAGCCTATAATTGCGCAACGATGGGAGGCAGGTTAGAAGATTGGTCAGAATATAATAAACATCAAAGAATGCCGAAAAGATTGATAAGGAGTGTAAAATTACAATACGAGAGCAAACTAGCTAGAAGTAAAAAAGCCAGATAGTAAGAGTTTCTATAGATATTTAAAGAAAAGAGGTAACAAAGTAAGCGTTGGTTTGGTAAAATGTGAGTCTGGAGAATGAATAATGGATAATAAGGAGATGGCAGATGAACTGAACTATTATTAAAAGCAGGGAATTTAGAAAAAAATCAAGGTAATCAGGCAAAATCAACATGGTTTAGTGTAAGGAAAATCATGTTTAACCAATTTAATGCAGTTCTTTGACAGAGTTACATGTGTTATGGATAAAGGGGAACCGGTCAATATATTGTATTTGGATTCACAGAAGGCATTTGATAAGTTGCCACATCAAAGGCTATTGCAGAAAATAAAAGTTCATGGTGTGGGGGTATCATATTGGCATGGACAGAAGATTGCTTAGCTGACAGAAAACAGAGAGTAGGCATAAATGGGTCATACTCTGGTTGGAAAGATTTAACGAGTGGTGTGTCACAGGGATCAGTGCTGGGGCCTCAACGTTTTACAATTTATATAAATGACTTAGATGAAGGGCCCGAAGGTATGGTTGCTAAATTTGCTGATGACACAAAGATAGGTAGGAAAGTAACTTGTGAAGCAGACATAAGGAGTTTACAAAGGGATATAGATTGGTTAAGTGAGTGGGCAACCACTTATACATGGAGTATAAAGTGGGACAATGGGAAATTGTCCACTTTGGCAGGAAGAGTAAAAAATAAGCATACATTTTTTCTTTTATATCATGTCTTTCACAAAGGTTTCAAGCTGCTTCACAAAAGGAACTATGGACAATAAACAGGGCGGCACGGTGGCGCAGTGGTTAGCACCAGAGCCTCACAGCTCCAGCGACCCGGGTTCAATTCTGGTTACTGCCTGTGTGGAGTTTGCAAGTTCTCCCTGTGACCACATGGGTTTCCCCTGGGTGCTCCAGTCTCCTCCCACAGCCAAATACTTGCAGATTGATCGGTAAATTGGCCATTAAATATTGCCCCTGGTATAAGTAGGTGGTCGGGGAATTGAGGGAAGGTGGGGATGCGCTAGGAATATGGGATTAATGCAGGATTAGTATAAATGGGTGGTTGATGGTCGGCACAGACTCGGTGGGCTGAATGGCCTGTTTCAGTGCGGTATCTCTAAATAAAAAATAAAATATCTAAATGGTGAGAGATTTCAGATCTCTGAGATGCAGAGGAATCTGGGTATACTAGTGCATGAATCGCAGAGGTTAGTATGCAGTAATTAGGAAAGCTAATAGAATGTTATCGTTTATTGTGAGGGGAATTGAACGAAAAAGTAGGGAGGTTATGCTTCAGCTACACAGGGCATTGATGAGAACACATCTGGAGTGCAGCAGCGCTGGTCTCCTGATTTAAGGAAGGATGCAAATTCGTTGGAAGCAGTACAGAGAAGGTTAATTTGACTAATACCTGGAATGGGCGGGCTGACTTATGAGGAAAAGCTGGTCAGGCTAGGCTTGTATCCACTGGAATTTATAAGAGTAAGATGCGATCGGATTGAAACATATAAGATCCTGAGGGGCCTTGACAGGGTTGATGTTGAAAGGATGTTTCCCCTTGTGGCATATCTAGAACTCGGGGTCACTGTTTAAAAATAATGGGTTGCGTATCTAAGACAGAGATGAGATATTTTTCCTCTCAGAGCGTTGTGAGTCTTTGGAATTCTCTTGCTCAAAATGTTGTGAGCAGAGCCTTTGAATATTTTTAAGGCAGAGGTAGATAGATTCCTGATAAGTAAGGGTGTGGAAGGTTATCAGGTGTAGATGGAAATGTTGAGTAATCAGTTCAGCCATGAACTTATTGAATGGCAGAGCAGGCTTGAACGAGGAAGTGGTCTACCCCTGCTCCTAATTCATATGTTCGTATGTTCATTTGAAAGTAAGCCATTGTTCAGCTATTGTTTCTTCCTGCCAAATGTTGATTCAAACTTATTCCACCCAGATCCATTCTTACCTCATTTAGATTGTCTTTTCCCAATTAACTGTTTTTGACTCTCGATTATAAGAGGCAGATTGCATATGGCATTGGAAGGATGCATGAGAATGAACAGAGGCTGCTGGAGTTGTGTACCTATCAGAATCTCTGCATCACCAACTCGTTCTTTCATACTAAACCCTGTCACCAGGTTTCACGGTGGCACGCAAGCTCACGTCATTGGCACCAGCTGGACCTCATCCTCACAAGGCGAGTCTCTTTAAACAGTGTCCAAATCACACGCAGCTTCCACAGTGCGGACTGCGACACTGAGCACTCCCTGGTGTGCAGCAAGGTTACAGTCAAAACAAAGAAGCTGCATCACTCCAAGCAGCAGAGCCGCCCACGCATCAACACTAACAGAATTTCTTATCCACACCTGTTACATAAGTTTCTAAATTCACTTGAAAAAGCCCTTCAAAACATTCCTACAGGTGATGCAGAGACCAAGTGGGCCCACATCAGAGACGTCATCTACAACTCAGCAATGACCACCTATGGCAAACGTGAGAAGCAGAATGCAGACTGGTTTCAATCTCACTTTGAAGAGCTGGAAATGGTCATAGCCGCTAAACGCGTTGCACTGTTGAACTACAAGAAAACCCCCAGCGAGTTAACATGCGTTGCACTTAAAGCAGCCAGAAGTGCTGCACAAAGAACAGCCAGGCGCTACGCAAATGACTACTGACAACATCTATACAGTCGTATTCAGGTGGTCTCCGAGACTGGAAACATCACAGGAATGTATGATGGCATTAATTGAACTTTTGGGCCAACCATAAGGAAGATTGCCCCCTCAAATCAAAATCAGGGGACACAATCACTGACCAATGCAAGCAAATGGACGCTAGGTGGAGCAGTTGCTAGAACTGCATTCCAGGGACAATGTTGCCACTGGGACTGCCCTCAATGTAGCCCAGTCTCTGCCAGTCATGGATGAGCAGGACGAACACCCAACAAAGTCGGAACTCAGTGATGTCATTGATTCTCTAGCCAGTGGAAAAGCCCCTGGGAAGGACGGCATTACCCCGGAAATCATCAAGAGTGCCAAGCCTGCTAAACTCTCAGAACTCCATGAACTGCTTTGCCTGTGCTGGGATGAGGGAGCAGTACCACAGAACATGCGCGATGCCAATATCATCACCTTCTATAAGAACAGGGTGACAGCGGTGACTGCAACAACTACCATCAAATTTCCCTGCTCAGCATAGTGGGGAAAGTCTTTGGTCGAGTCGTTTTCAACAGGCTCCAAAAGGTGGCTGAGCGTGTCTACCCTGAGGTTCAGTGTGTCTTTCGAGCAGAGAGATCCACCATTGACATGTTGTTCTCCCGTCGTCAGCTACAGGAGAAATGCTATGAACAATAGATGCCCTTCAACGTTGCTTTTATAGATCTCACCAAAGTCTTTGACCTCGGCAGCAGACGAGGTCTCTTCAAACTACAAACAAAGATCGGATGCCCACCAAAGCTACTAAGTATCATCACCTCATTCCATGACAATATGAAAGGCACAATTCAGCATAGCGGCACCACATCAGACCCCTTTCCTATCCTGAGTGGCGTGAAACAGGGCTGTGTTCTCGCACCCACACTGTTTGGGATCTTCTTTGCCCTGCTGCTCTCACATGCGTTCAAGTCTTCATAAGAAGGAATTTTCCTCCACACAAGATCAGATGGCAGGTTGTTCAACCTTGCCCGTCTCAGAGCAAAGACCAAAGTACGGAATGTCGTCATCAGGGAACTCCTCTTTGCTGGCGATGCTGCATTAACATCTCACACTGAAGAGTGTCTGCAGAGACTCATCGACAGGATTGCGGCTGCCTGCAACGAATTTGGCCTAACCGTCAGCCTCAAGAAAACGAACATCGTGGACCGGGACATCAGAAATGCTCCATCCATCAATATTGGCGACCCTCTGGAAGTGGTTCAAGGGTTCATCCACCTAGGCTCAACTATCACCAGTAACCTGTCTCTCGATGCAGAAATCAACAAGCAGATGGAAAAGACGTCTGCTTCTATGTCGAAACTGGCCGAGAGAGTTTGGGAAAATGGCACACTGACAGGGATCATAAATGTCCAAGTGTTTCAAGCCAATGTCCTCAGTACCTTGCTCTACGGCAGCGAGGCCTGGACAATGTATGTCAGCCTAGAGCGACATCTCAATTCATTCCATCTTCGCTGCCTCCGGATGATCCTTGGCATCAGGTGGCAGGACCATATCTCCAACGCAGAAGTCCTCGAGGTGGCCAACATCCCCAGCATATACACCCTACTGAGCCAGCGGCACTTGAGATGGGTTGGCCATGTAAGCCACATGGAAGATGGCAGGATCCCCGAGGACACATTGTACAGCGAGCTCGTCACTGGTATCAGACCCAGCGGCCGTCCATGTCTCCGCTTTAAAGACATCTGCAAATGCGACATAAAGTCCTGTGACATTGATCACAATTCTTGGGAGTCAGTTGCCAGTGATCGCCAGAGCTGGCTGTCAGCCATAAAGGCGGGGCTAAAGATTGCTGAGTCGAAGAGACTTAGCTGTTGGCAGGAGAAAAGACTGAAGCGCCAGGGGAGAGCCAACTGTGTAACAGTCCCGACAACCAATTTTATCTGCAGCACCTGTGGAAGAGTCTGTCACTCTAGAATTGGCCTTTATAGCCACTCCATTCGCTGCTTCACAAAGCACTGACCACCTCCAGGCGCTTACCCATTGTCTCTCGAGACAAGGAGGCCAAAGAAGAAGACTCTGGATTGCTCTTTGTCGTTTCCCTAAACCTTATGATACGATGATCACTGTCCTCTAAATATGCTCCGACTGTCACTTGATCAACTTGTCCCACCTCATTCCCAAGAACCAGGTCGAGCAGAGCTTCCTTTCCGAAACATAATGCTGCAGAATTCTATTTCCTAAACACTGTCTATGAACAGTTCCTCTGTAACCTTTACATTACAAGCATCCCAGTCTATATTCAGATAATTCAAGTTCCCCATTATAACGACTCTATCATTTGAGTTTTCCTGTAAATAGAAGCATTTTGTTGAAGCCTTTATCTTGCACTCATCTGGACAAATCACATGAATACAGATGCAAGGGAAAGCAACTAATTTATACCGTATGAAAAGAGAATGCTGATTCGTTAGGAAGTGCACTCTAACTGGTAGATGCGTTGCCATGGAGAATGCATTAGCTTGTTCTGACTGATAGTTAACTCCCAACCTTTTTTGAAATAGAAATCAGGCACGTTGTCTCTGACTGTCGGAGGCATTGCCCTAAGGAATGAACCAGCGAATGACTGTCACTTATTTGTTTCATTGAAACAGTTGTAATGTGTTTAGAACAGGGTCCTGTGTGTTAATATATGTAGCTTCCAGTCCACACAAAAGCACCACACTCCGAACACCACTAACAATCTTAAATTGATTGTCAGCGCTATTCTTAGCACACTGAGGATTATTTAGCAAATGTTGTCCAATTGCAGAATCACATCTAATGTTGGACACTGTGTTTTGAGTTTTGCAAGCAAAGGTGGGTTGGGTACAGCCTGTACCTTGCCCTTTGCGAACATCGGAAGAGATGTGTTCTTTGATATGATCCACCAGACTTTGGGATGTAAGGCCTGTTTACCTCGCATCACACTGGCATTGAAATCTATATTTCACATTATTCAATTGTGTGATAGGCAGGGCGTTGTTTTTGGCTTGACGGAATCATCCTGTTGGTGGAGAACACTACGCGTGTTGTTGCTGCATAGCAGCAGTGTCAAACCGCTAGCTTCATCCGTTCTTCAATTTGTTAGGATACATTACTCTTCCCGGGTATTCCGAGGGAGACTGGGCACTTTTTAGAGCCAGCAATTAGGCCTTAGGCCTGTTCCGAAGTTTGTGCCATATACAGTGAAAAATGATCTGATCAGGGTAACCATTGTCACGCAGGATGTCTTTGATTCACCCTATTTCAGCATCAAGCTTGCATGGTGAGCAAATATCTCAGGCACTTTTTACAAGGTTGCCGATAAGGCCGAATTTATAGCCCGGGGGAACTGTAAGACTTGCAATGCGTGTATCGACCAGTGAAGGTGTGCTTGCGGTAGACATGGGTAGAGAAACCCGATGCAGATATGGAGATGAAACGTTTGCTCTATTTGAATTCATAGCTACATCTAATGATTTCCTGACATGACTTAATGTGCTCCATCCTGCACTCAAACTCACACTTTAAATGGAGCAATTAAATTTCCTCCCTTTTCTTGACGGACCAGTTGAGAAATCTGCTAAGGCATTTTCTTCCGAAAATCCTGCTCCTCTCCCGATGCTCCTCGCTCCGTCAGCAGGAGTTGATACTTTTTAAAAGTGCACCTCTGTTATTCACGAGGATTTGGTGCTTTTTAAATCTGCAATTGCACTCTCCCTCTCTCCAGGTTTCCAGTCATTGGTGCTTTTTAAATCCACTCCTCTCTCGCTGCTCCTCTCCAGGTATCCAAAGCAACAAAGCCAAATAATTACAGGCCGGTCAGTCTAACCTCAACAATGGAAAAATTATTTGAATCTCCTCTGAGAGACAGGATAAATTGTCAGTTAGAAAGACATGGGCTAATCAAGGACAGTCAGCATGGATTTGTTCCGGGATGATCTTGTCTGACCAACGTGATCGAATTTTATGAAGGATTAATAGGGAAGGTAGATGAGGGTAGTTCAATTGATGTGGCCTGTATAAATTTTAGCAAGGCTTTTGACAAGATACTATATGGCAGACTGGTTAAAAAAGAAAATCCCGTGAATCCATGGAAATGCAACAAATTGGCTCAGTGACAGGAAATAAAGGGTAATTGTTCACGGCTATTTTAGTGACTGCTTCCCGTGGTGTTCCGCAGGGCTCAGTACTGGGTCGCTTGCTTTTTGTGGTGTATATTAACGAGTTGGTCATAAATGTAGGGGGCATGATCAAGAAATTTGCGGACGACAGAAAGATTGGCCGTGTGGTAGAGAGCGAGGAGGATAGCTGTTGGCTGCAGGAAGATATTGATGGTCTGTTCAAATGGGCAGAAAAGTGGTAAATGGAATTCAGTCTGCAGAAGTGTGAGGTGATGCATTTAGGGGTGTCAAAAAAGGCAAAGGAGTATTTGATTAATGGGAAAATACTGAGAAGTGTAGAGCAAGTGAGGGACCTTGGACTGAATGCCCACAAATCCCTGAAGACAACAGAACAGGTCGATAAGGTGGTTAAGGAGGCATATGGAATCTTTTCCTTTATTAACCGAGGTATAGAAGACAAGAGCTGGGAGGTTATGCTGGCGCTAGTTAACTCATTGGTCAGGCCACAAATTGAGTACTGTGTGCAGTTATGGTCACTCATTGCAGAAAGGATGTAATTGCACAAGAGAAGGTACAGAGGAGATTTACGAGGATGTTGCCAGGACTGGACAAATGAGTTGAGATGAAAGATTGGATAGGCTGGGATTGTTCTCCGTGGAACAGAGACGGCTGAGGGGAGATCTGATTGAACTGTAGAAAAATATGAGCGGCCTGGATAGAATGGAGGTGAAGGTTCTTTTCACCTTAGCAGAGAGGTCAGTGACGAGGGGGCATAGATTTGAAAGGATTTATAGAAGAATTAGAGGGGCTATGAGGAAACATATTTTCACCCAGAGGGTGGTGATGGTCTGGAACTCACTGCCTGAAAGGATTTTTGAAGCAGACACCTTCAACTCATTCAAAGTGAGTCTGGATATGCACCTCGAGTTCTGCAGTCTGCAGGGCAACGGAGCAAATTCTGGAAGGTGGGATTCGAATAGGTGCATAGTTTTTCAGCCGGCGCTGACACGATGGATCAAATGGTCTTTTTCTCTGTCTTAAACATTCTATGATTCTATGAAATTCCGAAGTTTTCTTTCGGCATGTAAGTAGTAAAAGGGTGGTAAGAGGAGGGGTGGGGCCGATTAGAGGCTAGAAAGGGGATTTACACATAGAGGCAGAGGGCATAGCTGAGGTATTAAATGAATGCTTGGCATCTGTCTTTACCAAGGAAGAAGATGCAACTCAGGCAATGTTGAAAGAGGAGGTAAGTCAGACACTAGAGGGATTGAAAATTGATAAAGAGCACGTATTAGATAGCTGTCTGTACGTAAAGTGGATAAAGCACGCAACCAGATGAGATGCATCCAAGGATATTGAA